>NC_090175.1:41631323-41857397 GCF_024679245.1 Pseudorasbora parva | reverse complement strand
ATGGAGACAAAATGTCTCCACAAAGATGTCAAAAATCTTTGACCTTGTGGAGACATTTATTGGTCCCTTATGAGGAAAACAACTTACAAATCATACTAAATTATGTTTTTTAAAAATGTAAAAATGCAAGTTTTCTTTGATGGTAGGTTTAGGTGTAGGTTTAAGGTTATGGAATAAAAAATACAGTTTGTACAGTAAAAAAAATATTATGTCTATTGAAAGTCCCCATAAAACTGGAAACACAACATGTGTGTGTCATTTTCAGTTTAAACATAAGCCAACACGTATTTTTTATTTAAATTGTTTTATTTCATATCTCATAACTAAATAAGATATGCTGCGTGACTGTGGAAGTATTACAGCAATACACTTTTTGGATTGCCGATGTTAGGGTAAAACGACATCAAATAAATTCATTCAATATTGCAAAGGCTGCCAACCCTCATGTAAGATTTTTAAGATTATACATATTTTCACTTATACATGCACTGAGCCTTTTGCTAATGACGGCACTGATATGGATGATGGTCAGACTGTGACATCTTACCTCATATTCAATGTTGAAATATGAAACAAATATGAAATACTAATACCAAAATTAGAATAATTAAGAACAATAAGAGAATCAATGTGTCCTTCTGACAGACTCTGAAGGTGACAGTGGTCATAGGAAGTTGCCAGACGTTCGTAAGGATGACATGTCTGCTCGCCGAGTGTCCTACAAAGAGCCGCGTGCCGCTCTACCCTTCAATCAGTATCTGCCCAACAAGAGCAACCAGACCAATTACCTTCCTGCCCCCCTGAGGAAGAGGAGGAGCGATAGAGAGGAAGACAGGAGGAGTCTAAGCAACTCAACATCTCCTGTAGGCGAAAGACCTCTCAGGTAATCGCAGCCGCTGTGATAGACAGTAAGTGTTTGGTTTGTTTGATTTCTCAGGGAATTGGCTGAAAATTCCTCTTCAGGCTGTTATGGCTGAGACGCATCATACATACAAAAATCAATACACAAGCATCATCCGTTTAATGTGTCAGTGTTTGTTTGATTCATCCTGTATTCTCCACAAGTATGTCTATGAGATCTGTGAAATTTCCCATTGCTCCCAACAGACAAGAATGCGTAGAAGTATTAAAAGAAGGGGCTGGCGTGTCTCGAAACCTTGCATCAAAGAAAAATTTCACCTGGGCAGACGAGAAAGGTGCAGAGCTGGGGGAGGCGGAACTTAAGAAAATGAGGAAGCTTGAAAAGGCGGGAATTAAAGTATTACCCGCTTCTGTGCGATATAGCAGGTCAGCGGTCAAAATGAGATATCTTGGCATGCGTATACAGCGACTAAAACGGCTAACTAGTTGTGTTTGGGACCTAGTTGTTAAAGATTGGTGCTGGTAACCACAAAACGTGTGTGTTCAAAGCCATCTAACATTAGGTTGCTGTGTGGAGAGTGACCCTGTGTACTTTTGCTTTGGATTTGTTCTGCCAATTGATTTGTGCTAAATTATAGCATGGAACACACAGTTGTGGATTAGCGTTAACCTTTGTAGCTTGGCTAATGTTTTGAGTTGTAATCACCTGTTAGTGCAAAGTTATGCTGACTTGTTCTATCATCTTGTGAATTAATTGGATTTGGTCCTTTATTGGGTCAATTGGATCTGAATTCGATTAATTGGATCTGAATCTTTTTATGCTAGGTTGTAATGAAGTGCGTGCGCATGTGCGTGTATATGTGTGTGTTTTTATTCGGTTGAGCAGATTATGCTAGTTGTGCAAATTTGACATTTTTTTAAAGGCCTGATGTCTGCATCAACTGCTAACATGGACGCACTAACATCTACGTTATAGAGTGCAAAAGTTGGTCAGTGAAGTAAAATCCCATTCATTTTTTCCAAAGGAGAATTTATATTGAATATTTGGAAATTCACACCTTTTGTGAGCTACGAGGTTGTTAATCGATGGTATATGCTTTTGTTGAAGCCATCAGCCTGCATTATTTCAACTTATTTTTAAACATTCATGTTCAACAGTTGAATTCCTGGTAAAAACTACATTACCCATGATTCGGCATAGAAATCTCCGGCAATCAAAGAGTCAGAACAAGCAAATCACCTTTAAAAAAAACTATTTAGCACCCACCCACTCCCATAAAGCACTATGAATCAACTTCTTTCAAATAATATTTTTAAATTTCTCTTTTTTTATTTATGCCATAATGTTTATATGGGGAAAATAAATGGGAAAAAATACTTCTTGGAACCAAGGCCACTGAAAAAGTGGACAGGCACTTCCACAATAGCACTCTTAAAAAAAAAAAATATTGAAATGTTATGGCAAATTTTCTCCTCAGTCCAATCGAGAATCCTGTGGAGCCCAGTAAAGCTAAAGCACCTTCACCTGACATCATTCTTCGGCGTGACAATGACTTCATGCGGGCTGCTGCCCCACATCAGTGGGAATCGAATGAGGAAGATGAAAATGAAGAGGCAGAGCAGAAGGTTCCAGATGTCCAAAAGGATGATCTTGCTTCTCGTAGAGCGCGCATGAATCAATTCAAACCGAGTGTGGCTCATAACTTCCTGCCAGGCTCTTGTAGTTGGAAGGACCGAGAGAAATGGGAGGGAATTAGACTGGCATCCCAGCATGCTGTGTTGGAGAGGATGGAGAAGATGGAACATGAGAAAAAGAGGTTTGCTTGTGACCGCGAGTTATAGGGTCTTATGCTCAGGGACTAGTTATGTTGGCTTGGTCAAATCCAACGCAATGCTATTGTATAGTGCTTTGAGTTGTACAAACTCTTTATATCAGAGAGCTTTCAAGTTACATTCACCAAACTCTGCACAGTCCTTAGTCTGTTCTGACTTATTTTATCATGTCTATTTCTACTAGTGCATGATTAAAAATGAGATCTGTCTTTAGTTTTTCGGTTCATCTTTCCCCTGCTTTCCCCCACTTTCCCCCAATGGAAACCACTTAGAACACCTTAGTAAGCACTTAAAAATCTCATAGCAAGCCTTAAAGGCCCACTGAAGTGCCTAAAAACACACAGAATTATTCAATGTGTATAGGAAGACAGGGAAGACATATAGAACAGCTCCTCCCTTTTTAAAAAAAATGGCCAATAGCATTTAGTTTATATCACAGCTCAGCAAAGCTGCAGTTTCCTCCTAATCTCTAATCCACCATATCACTTTAAAATATAGCATTCTGTGCTGAATTCAGATGGGTCCAATATGTTTTCTGGTATTGGCTTACTCACGCATATGATCCACTCTTTGCTATAATGTCTCTGGACCGGAGCCGATGTAAAATGATCCTGTATGCTAATGTGAAAACAGACTTCATTCGCCCCAATGGAAAGCATATTTACTCTGTCCCTATCCCCTATATAGTGCACTATGTACCATTCACTATTTATAAAATACTAAATGTGTGAACAAGTGATTGATTTCAGTTGCAGCTTCAGTGTCTATTTATAATGCTATTTAGCTTTAGATTCTTTAGAGCATTTTATTGGACAGAAAATCTAATGCGCAGAGTGATGTCATCAAAATCATTAATCCATACTGGAGGAAGTAGACTAAGTTTTAAATGCTCATATCGTCTAAATGCGAATTTTGCTATTGTTTTGGAGCATACTAGCTTATAGATAACAGTAAGGCTAACATATTTATACTAAAAGCCAAAAAAACCTCCATTTTGATTTCATGCTTCATGCTTAAAGTTGCAAAACTTAATTTTGGGACCTTAAGCAACCAGCTAGGGATGTGTTTCCTGTACTACAGATAGAACAGTGTAACTTGCTGCTTAACTACTATAGAATAATTAATCGTTGGAGAAATTAACTAGCTAGTCATGACCGTTTCCTAAAATTATTAACTATAGTAACTTTGTCATTCAAAAGCATCTGTCATTCGAACATGTTGGTTCAACAACAACCGTCGTTATGCTGATATACAGGTTGTGAAGTTTAACTTCTGCTATTTAATCAATATGGGATCTAATCAATATCAGATTATTGCTGTAAATAACAAACATGCATTTGGGCAACAACCTAAAAAGGCTTACAACTCTTCAAACTTCAAATCTCTCTTTAAAACATCAACATTTTCAAAGTATTAAAATTTACAAAATTTAAAATTTTACAAAATTTAATTTCTCTCTTCAAAATGCACGATTATTTAAAGAACATTAGGCCTATATAACCTTCCATCTAACTTTTAGTTTTAAACTTCCAAGTGAGACTTGTCAAGTTGACAAGTTTGTCTTCACCAGTTTTTCTTTTGTATGGTGTTGTTTTATTTGCTTATGTAGCTCTAATATCTTTTATCACAGAGTTTCGTTCTATATACCAAACGTGGTATCATTCATTTCGTATAGTACTTAGGTGTGTAGCATTATAGCTAACTAGACTATGGTCGTTCTGGATGTTAATATTGTCATGGTTGTTGTGTTCTGTGGAATTTAAGCATCCATTTTCTTCTTATAATGTTACATTTCTACCACAGTCAGCCTGACTCCGCCCCCCACGAGATACCAATCATAACTCGTAAGGACAATCCTTTCCTGAATCCTGAAAAAGAAAGGGCAAAAGAAGGGGGTGAGGAAGATGAGAAAGAGGTAGAGGGGAAGATAGTTGTCCCAAACCCACACAAAGATGATCTTGCAAGAAGGCGGACTGAGGGAAGGCCACGCCCTCCCAAAGATCCTCATCAGTCATTGGCCCAGGCTTCCATCACTCAATCAGATCTGGAAACATGGCAGAGACTCAAGATGAATACAGAGAACAGGTGCCTCGAGACAAACACATACACTTTCTCATACATTTCTCTGCTTTTTATACATTGGCCACAGAGTCCAAAATTAACACATGATGAGCCCCGTGAGTAACTAAATACAATGGAGTTACTGGTTATTTTGCTGGTAACTTCATTAGGAACTGTAACCTTATATATGGTTTACATTTTACGTGAAGACTGTTTTTAATATGATGCTGGAAGTGTTTGAAAGTGTATGCAAAGACAAACAACTAAATAATCGTATTGTTATTGGGACAAAGAAATAATTTTGTTAAATAATAAAACGCTGGTAAAAAAATACATGTTATTGAATATTAATATATTTATATTTACATCCAATTTAAAGAAAATGTTTAAATTCAATTGCTACTGTATTTGCATGTATGGCAAATAGTTAATTCTGGACCCTGATTGACCACCCTTAGCCATTCTCTGTCTGGTTTAGCCCTCCTGCTAAGCTCAGTTTATCCTTCATGCTGATCAACAGTGAGTCTGACTCCACCCCTGTTGAAGTGCCAATCATAACTCGCAAGGACAACCCCTTCCTGAGCCCTGAGAAAAAAAGTGGAAGCGAGCAGGCGAATGAGGAAGGGACAGACAGAGAGAAAGGGGGTTGGGTGGTGATGCCTAATGTAAAGACAGATGACCTGGCCAGAAGGCGGGCCCAAAGTGGGCCTGTCCCACAGAGAGACCCCCGGCAATCATTGGCTCAAACAACCATCACTCAGTCAGACCTGGAGAAATGGCAGAGGCTCAAGATGAATACAGACAGCAGGTGCCTGACATGCGACCTTTTACCTCTGACCTAACATGACTTAGCAACACACTTAATTTTTTTTTAGAGATTTCACACTGCTGAACTCTAATTTACTTAAAGAGGTCCTATTATGCTTTTTCAACTTTAGTGAGTCTGTAATGTTGCTGTTTTTGTTTAGGTTACTCTGCAAGGTTGCATAGTCCACTCCGAAGGGAGAAGTTTTATTTAACGGAACACTCTACCGTTTTTAGAAATAGGGCTTATTCAACTTCTTTCCTACATTTAGATATGTGGGCAAATGCATTTTGGTCTCAGTGCATGCATTGTTTTAATTTGGCAGGGTCGCCGCTAGTTTAGCTTAGCATAATGGATTAAATCCTATGTTGCCAGCTAGCACTCAAAAAAAAAAACACCCACCTAATTACTTCTTGTGGCCTGCGTATTCACAACAAGTACAAATAGCGATGCAGATTAAGACTAGGCAATTTCCTAGGCAGATTATATTATGGGAAAGCACAGGCGAAGCACTGCTACTTGGGCGCAGAGATATCACGCAACACATTGCAATCGCTCAACAGCTGGAGGACGTGAGGATGAGAGCCGTGATATTTCTGCGTATATATCTTATAATGTTCTTCTGAACATTATAACATCCACGTTTAGCTGTGTATTGCACATTTTACGGAGAACAGCTTCCAGAACCTAAGAGAGTACAACGCAGGCTACGCACAAAAGCGTACCACAATAACTGTGGACTGCCTGTATTGTTGCATCCCTAAAAAACACACCAATTTAAAATGCCTGTGAAATCTGTGAATCAGGCAAATAGACTTATTGGTGTTTTCTTTTGGTTTGTGTCTAGCTCTGTGTCCTAATCAGACAAGATGCAATAAAACTAGAGGCAATATAATTTTTTCCTTGTAAATGATTGTAACAAAGTTCGATAGTAGGAGGAAGGAAGAGGACACGGGGGTTGGCTGGACGGTTGATGCTCCTTTATTGTAACTCAAAACTTGTTATAACTTCAACAACACACACTGCGGTGTGAATTCTCATAGACACTCGATCACTTCCGGGTCGGCACTTCCGGCTTCCGGTAACTCAGTCTCTGGGGTTTCGCATCAACCGTCCGATCTCTCTCTCTCCCTGGTCTCTGGTTCCGCCGAGGTTTTATACCCTCTCCGCGCTCACTACTGGAACAAGAGACAGGTGTTATTAATCTGCGTCCAACCCACTCACTTACCGCTCGTCCCGCGGCTCTCTCTCCCGCTGCAGACCTCGCTGAACCACGCTCCCCTTGCCACATACCCCCACCGCCCGACTCAGGCCGGGGAGCCGTCCGGCCTGCAGCACCCCTTCCCCCCCCCCCCCCCCTTGACCACCTTGAATTTAAACGGCTGAAGAGCTAGATACCAACGGGTGATCCGCGCGTTGGTATCCTTCATGTGGTGGAGCCATTGGAGAGGAGTGTGGTCCGAACAGAGGGTGAACTCTCGCCCCAGGAGGTAGTAGCGGAGGGTGAGAACGGCCCACCTGATGGCCAGACACTCCTTCTCTATGGTGCTGTACTTAGCTTCCCTCTTGGAGAGCTTACGGCTAATGTACAGCACCGGCCGCTCTCCCCCCTCCACCTCCTGGGCCAGGACTGCGCCCAGCCCCCTGTCCGACGCGTCAGTCTGCAACAAGAATGGGAGAGAAAAGTCAGGGGAGTGTAAGAGCGGCCCGCCACATAGAGCAGCCTTCACTCGGGTAAAAGCCTGTTGACACGGCTCCGTCCACTGGACCGTATCTGGTAGCCCCTTTCTAGTAAGGTCAGTCAAAGGGCTGGTGAGGTCCGAATAATTTGGTATGAACCGTCTATAATATCCCGCCAGCCCCAAGAACTGCCTAACCTCCTTTTTGGTCTTGGGTCTCGGACAGGTTGCAATTGCTGCGGTCTTATCAATTTGGGGACGCACCTGTCCATGACCCAAGTGGAAGCCCAGATACCTTACTTCCACCCGCCCAATCGCACACTTCTTTGGGTTGGCCGTGAGCCCCGCTCCCCTCAGCGACCTCAAGACCGCCCTGACATGCTGCATATGCCGCTGCCAATCGTGACTGTAAATCACGATATCATCCAGATAGGCAGCAGCATATGCGGCATGAGGACGCAAAATCCTGTCCATGAGGCGCTGAAAGGTAGCGGGCGCCCCGAACAACCCGAAAGGAAGCGTGACAAATTGGTGCAATCCAAACGGCGTGGTGAAAGCTGTCTTTTCTTTGGACAATGGAGACAAGGGGATCTGCCAATAGCCCTTTGTTAAGTCCAGCGTCGAATAAAATCGAGCCGTGCCCAACCGATCAAGCAACTCGTCAACCTGCGGCATTGGATACGCGTCGAATTTCGACACAGCGTTCACCTTGCGGTAGTCCACACAGAACCTGACCGAGCCGTCTGTTTTGGGGACCAAAACTATCGGGCTCGCCCAGTCACTGTTGGACTCCTCGATTACTCCCATGTCGAGCATGGCGCCTAATTCTTCCTGAACTACCTTTTTCTTGTGTTCAGGCAAGCGATACGGCCGGCTGCGAACTACCACGCCCGGCTCGGTCTCGATATGGTGCTGAATCAAGTCGGTACGTCCCGGTAGGGGCGAGAACACGTCAGCGAACTCCGCCTGCAATTTTGATAAATCAGTGAGTTGTAACGGTGAGAGGTGATCTCCCCCAGGGGCCAGCGCGACTGATTGCGGTTTTATGCTCGCATCTGGCCCGAGATCATCCTCTCCCCCGATCACCGTTGCCAACAACACTGATTCCACCTCATTCCATTTTTTTAGCAGGTTGAGGTGGTATATTTGACGTGCCCCGTTCCTATCGGATCGTATCACTTCATAATCGAGCTCTCCTACCTGTCGTGCGACCTCAAACGGCCCCTGCCACTTTGACATTAATTTTGAGCTCGACGTAGGGAGTAGAACGAGCACTTTCTCTCCCGGTGTGAATTTGCGTAGTTTTGTACCCCTGTTATATGACCGGCTCTGGCGGTCCTGGGCTTGCAACAAATTCTCCCTCGATAGCCGCCCCAAAGTGTGGAGTTTTGTTCGCAAGTCCAGCACATACTGAATTTCGTTCTTGGCCAAAGAAGGCCCCTCCTCCCAAGTTTCTCGTAGGACGTCCAGCACCCCCCGGGGCTGCCGTCCGTAGAGAAGCTCGAAGGGGGAAAACCCCGTGGAGGCTTGCGGGACCTCCCGCACGGCAAATAAGAGGGGTTCCAACCACCGATCCCAATTTTTGGCGTCTTCCTGTACGAATTTACGGATCATGGATTTAAGAGTGCGATTAAATCGTTCGACCAAGCCGTCGGTTTGTGGGTGATAGACGCTTGTTCGAATGGATTTAATGCCCAATAATCCGTACAATTCGCTTAACGTGCGTGACATAAACGCCGTGCCTTGATCAGTGAGGATTTCCTTTGGAATCCCCACTCGGGAGATTAAACGAAACAGTGCGTCCGCAGCACTCTTCGCAGAGATGTTGCGGAGAGCCACTGCTTCCGGATATCGTGTTGCGTAGTCCACGATAACTAGCGCAAAACGATGTCCGCGTGCGGATCGCTCTAATGGCCCGATGAGGTCCATCGCAATTCTCTCGAAGGGGACCTGCATTAATGGAAGGGGGCGCAATGGCGCTTTTGGGGCGGCCAGTGGGTTCACCAACTGACATTCAGGACAAGACGCGCACCACCTGCGCACGTTGTCATGAATGCCTGGCCAAAAAAATCGGGTCATTAAACGATTCAGCGTGGCCGCCTGTCCCAGGTGGCCCGCCATCGGGTTAGAGTGAGCCGCCTGGAAAAGCATTTCCCGGCGGCTCTTTGGCACTAACAACTGGGTTGTATCTACCTTTGTCTGAGTGTCTTGGGTCACTCGATACAACCGATCCTTTATTATGGCAAAATAAGGATAGGAGACAGGCAAGGCAGGTTGGAGAGACTGTCCGTCGATCGATCGGACCTGCTGAAAAGCGTTCTTAAGGGTTTCATCCTGGGACCTGGAAAGGATGTCATCGCGTCATGAGGATGTCATGAGGAAAGTCATCGCGGTCCGAGAGAATTAGTCTCTCAATCCCGCTCGGTTCCTCTGGAGTTGTCTCCGAGGGTCCCGGTTCAGTCTCCCCAAGCTGTACTCGCACCGCCCCCTTCCTTGCCTTTTTCTCCCAAGCGGCATCCGCACACAACGATCCCAATAAAGCCGTAAAGGCGGGCCAATTCGTCCCCAGAATTAGCGGATGCCGGAGGTGTGGACTAACCGCCACCTCTATACTATGCTTTTGACCCCGAAACTGTATCGTGACTGGGACAACCGGATATTCCACCACATCCCCGTGCACACACCGCACCTTAACCATGCGGCTTGTATCCAATGCCCCAGGCTGCATCAGGCTTTGATGGATCGAGGTTTGGTTGCATCCTGAATCCACCAAGGCCTGATATGTACCCCCCTTGATACTTACAGGAATTTGGTACTCTCCTGCTTGATCGGGGGTGGTCCGCTGGACGTCCGGGATCCGGATCATTGTCCCGATGTCCATCATCGGACATCGGTCCACAAAATGATCCGGATCACCGCACCTCCAGCAGGCCAGCCCAGGCCTACCCGCCGCCCCTGCGGCGGGGAGTGGGTTGGAGAATGAGCGCGGGGAGGGCGTGGAACCAGAGCCATTGTCACCCCCCACCCCCAGCAGCCCCGCCCCCCTGGGCGGAGCCCGCGAATTCCCGAACGGTCCAGGGCCCATCCCACCCCGGCCTCTGGGGGGAATCCGAGGAGGGCCCGGAGGGCGGGACCTAGGGAGAGGGATAGGGCGAGAGGGAGATACAGAGGGGGGAGAGAGAGAGCGAGAGGTTAGAAGGGGTTCGCCGACCCCCGGGCACGCCACCAGGTGGTCCTCCGCCAGGTGGATGGCCGTCTCCAGCGACGTGGGCTGGTGGCACTGGACCCACTCGGCAGCCATCTGCGGCAGGAGTCCCGGAGCTGTTGGGCCATCGCGAAGGGTCGGCCAGCTTCTCCCCACTCCAGGGAGTGGAACCTCTGCCGGTGCTGCTCCGGGGAGCGGCCGACCCGCTGGAGGATGGCCCTCTTTAGGTCCTCGTACTCGAGGAGGTTCGCCACCGGTAACTGTTGTGCGGCCGCCTGGGCTTCCCCTGTCAGTAGTGGTATAAGGCGCACCGGCCACTGTGCCCGGGGCCACCCGCAGGCCTCCGCGGCCTTCTGAAATAGGTCAATAAAGGCCTCCGGGTCATCTTGTGGCCCCATTTTGTGGAGGGGCACGTGGACCGGTGCGCTGGTCAGCCCGGCGGCTTCGGTGCGAACCTCCCGGTCGATCCAGCTCCGGAACTTCTCGCGGTCCTCTTGCTGGCCCCGGACAATGGCCTCGAAGCGGCGCTCCTGGTCTGTCCGGAGGTCCAGCATGGCTTGGTGTTGGTCCTGATGGAGGACCGCGAGGGATGTAATAATGTCCGCAAATGGCGAGGCGGAGGGCGTCTGCATGGCGGCGGCGCTGTCCTACTTCCTTCCGGGTTTCGGCACCAGTGTAACAAAGTTCGATAGTAGGAGGAAGGAAGAGGACACGGGGGTCGGCTGGACGGTTGATGCTTCTTTATTGTAACTCAAAACTTGTTATAACTTCAACAACACACACTGCGGTGTGAATTCTCATAGACACTCGATCACTTCCGGGTCGGCACTTCCGGCTTCCGGTAACTCAGTCTCTGGGGTTTCGCATCAACCGTCCGATCTCTCTCTCTCCCTGGTCTCTGGTTCCGCCGAGGTTTACTGGAACACTACTGGAACAAGAGACAGGTGTTATTAATCTGCGTCCAACCCACTCACTTACCGCTCGTCCCGCGGCTCTCTCTCCCGCTGCAGACCTCGCTGAACCACGCCCCCCTTGCCACAATGATATACATGAGTAGCCTATATTATATATATATATATATATATATATATATATATATATATATATATATATATATATATATATATATATATATATATAGAAGTTATTTTATTATTTTTCTGCAGAATTTATCTTTTCCCACTGTATCCTCACCCTTAGCTTGCTCACAAGTTTTAAGAGAAAAATGCTATTCAAAGTACACTACCGTTCATGCGTTTCTTTATTTATCCAACAAGGACTAATTCAATTGACCAAAAGTGACAGGCATGTATAATATTACAAAATATTTCTTATAAAAAAAATTTTTTGGGAACTTTCTATTCATCAAAGATTTTCCACAAAAAAAATCAGTTTTCAATAATGATATTTTTTCTTGAGCACCAAATCATCATATTGGAATGATTTCTGCATCCAAACTTTGGATGTGTAAGTTATATTGTGATATTAGGTATAAAAACATACTCTGTTAACTTAGTAAATATAAGTAAATATTTTCCACAAATTGTAATAATTGTTGTGGCTTCAGTACAAGTGTGTACTAATAAAGTATGTACTAAGTGTGTATATAAAGTCAATAATATTATCTTATTAATACACTGTAAAAAAAATATTGTTGCTTTAACTTAAAAAAGTAAGTAACCTGGTTGCCTTAATTTTGAGTTTATTGAAATACATTTTTTGAGTTGATACAATGAAATTGGTTTAATAAATAGAAACTTAAAATATTATTGTATTTGAATCACATAAAAAATTTGATAAATCATAAAAATACCACAATTTGGCATGTTTCACTGCGTCATCACAAATAAAACACACACAATTACCCAGTATTCTTACAATATCTTTTAATAATATTTGAATAAAGGTTGCCGATTCTCAAAAATGTTCATTGCACTAACTCAAATTTGTAATTTCAATTAACTAAAAATTTTAAGGCAACCAGGTAATTTATTTTTGATTTTTTTTTTTTTTTTTACAGTGTAACACACGTAAAATTTTCCACACAGCATAAATGAGTCTGCAAAATATGTTACTGCTTTCATATTTTAGGAAGAATATATGGTCTTCAAATATAATGGCTGCGATTGTGTGCCATCGCACATTTTTGCTGTCAATGTAGACAGACGAAACACTTGTCTCTGAAAAAGACGCAGTACAAGCCTAAAATATATTTAAATCAGTTGAGGCTTAGAGCCAAGAAGCTCAGTCTGTCATTGGCGTGAGTGCTGCGTAAGAGGGCTCTGTGTCTTGTTACGCTGTTGTGGAGATGTTTGTTAAAGTGGGCCTTTGTCAGACTCCAAATTCTGTTTGCAGAGGGAAGCCCCTCTCAAGCAAACAGACGTCACCAAGGCAACCATTGAAACCAAGAGATGCTCACAGAGAAAGAGGGAGGGGAGCATGCGAGTCTAAGACCACATACTAAACTGTTGTACTGGAGCCAAGGCTGTGTGTCATTCCTTGAGTATAGTACTTTCCCTTTATATGACTCAAAAGGCCATGCTTGCATCAGCATCAATGGGTTTAGCCTATTGGGATACCACAAAGATTCCTATTCAGAGATCCATGACAATCCTCTCTATATCACCGACTTGACTGTCAGACTGACGTGGGCTTTCTTCATTAGTTTCAGTGTTCATCATTTTTTCCGTCTGCTCCTCTAATTCTTCTCTCTTTCTCTTCTTTACTCACATGTGTCATGTATGTGTGTGCGTGTGAACAGCGATGACCCTATTGTCCCTCTGTGTCAGACGTGTCTTGAGAAAGGCTGCCTCTCTGTCTCCTCCAAGACGAAGGTTGCCAAGAACGACCTGGCTGGTTGCCAGGAACGTTCCTCCGGTGAACGGCGGCGTTTTGTGACATTTGGGGGTGTGACAGAGATGGAGAGTACTTCCTGGAAAGAGGAGGATGAGGAAAGGGAAGAGGGACAGGGGGACGAGGCAGAGAAGCTTCGGTACCTCCTCTCGATGGCAACTGTTGCTGTGCCCACCATAGGGCTGGGCTCCAGACTGACAAAGAGAGCGGTGGGCAGGTAGGGAGAGAAAGAAGGAAAGACAGGATAGAAGGATAGATGCATAAATACATGCACTTTCATGCACAACAGACCAGTGGAGGAACACTCAAAAAGGGGCCACGTCATGTTTTTTTAGCATTTAATTTTTTTGCTGAGGTTAGAAACTAGAACAGTCATAATATAGCTTCTATTTCCACTCTCTAAAAAAATATTTAGAATTAATGTTTAATTCTTAGTTAGAATTAAACAAGCTTTTTTTCGCTGCTGTGCCTTTAAAATATAGTTTACCTAAAATTACTCACCCTTATGTTGTTCACAAATGAAAATCTTAATGTGTTATAATGTGTTCTCAGATCTCATCAAAAAAGATCTTCATTTGTGTTCCAAAGATGAACGAGTGTCTTACGGGTTTAGAATGACATGAGGGTGAGAAAATTATGATTTGATTTTCACGTTGTTCAAAACTCGTATGAGTTTCTTTCATCTGCTGAACACAAAGAAGATATTTTGAAGACTGTCAGTAACCAAACAGTTGATGAACCCCAATGCCTTCCATATTTTTTTTTGTCCATCGTATGGAAGTCAATGGGGCCCATCAACAGTTTATTTACCAATATTCTTCAAAATATTGTCTTTTCAACAGAAGAAAGAAACTCATAAAGGTTTGGAACGACTTGGGGATGTGTAAATGATGACAGAATTTAAATCTTTGGGTGAACTAAACCTTTAAAGGTGGGGTAAGTGCTTTCTGGTGACTGTTGTTGGTATTTCAAATCACCAAAACAAACACGCCCCTACCCCCAAAAGAGTCTTCCCCCTATTTGGATAGCTCCGCCCCACACATACGTAACTCAGGCAACGACTATGGCAGAATCTGTGTGTTAGTAATCCAGGTTGAATATTCAATGAAAAAGTCACCTCTTCCATCACAAAAACATAAACCGTTTTCCTGAACAACTTGAAAGACCGATTATGACCGGATAAGGGTATCATGAAGAAGAAACAAACATATATTAGGAGTATAGTATCTTACTTGTTGGACACATTTTTTGAGCTGACGCTTGAAACAGACAGTGAGGAAATTTAGATGCTCCATACGGTGTGGAAATGAACGGGCCTTTATCATCGCTGAAGTGACAGACAATATAATCGCTAATGGACAAACAAGCGAACATGACACACAAGCATATTCACGCAAAAGCCAGCATATAATAGTTCTCGGCTAATGTCCGTCGTGTGTGTTGTGTGTTTTTTTGAATAATGATATGCACTGAGCGCTCTCTTCTCACCGTCAATAGTAGACACGCCCCTTACCTGCTGATTGGCTACAAGTTTGTTATTGGACTTATTTTGAAATAACACTTACCCCACCTTTAAGGTGCAAAGTCCAAATTACCATGATTACAAGAACAGACTTAAAAAAGTGCTCATATGTCGCGACTGAAAAGTACCGTCGGTAAAAAGTGCTCACATATTTTTCTGAGAGCTGTAACTCGCACCATCTCAGCGGAAACGCTCAAGATGGCGGTGACTTCAGAACAGTCTGAAAATAAGTGAAAGACACAATACAGTTAATGTCGCTAACACAGAGTTGAATAACTAGCTAAAGTCTTGCTAAACAAAGTGTATTAATAATGCATTTGCATAATAGCTGCTATTTTTATTGAGGTTTTGTCTAATGATTATTCAAATTACACACATTCATTTTGCCGTTTAATAGTGTTGCCATGGAAATGCACAGAGTAGAATGTCCTGGTTGTCAATACTAATTATGGTAATGGTTTCTATCCTTTTCCGTTGTTATTTCATCACAATATGACCCCTTTAGTCAGTGCTCATTGTCAGGAGCAGTAATTGTTGGTCCAGTGATGTGAAGAATTCCGACACACTACTACAAACACTGCTTGTTGAGGACTGCCTGCTCTCAGTTATGTTTACCAAAGATCTGGATGCATATACTCACCATCAGAGTGTGCTGGAGTTTGGGAATGTGTAGTGATCTTAGCAGTGATGCTGCATTAAAAGGGCATGTCAGTTTCATCTCACTGTAGTTTAGTCTGGTGGACTTGTGTTTTGAGAGACTGTTAGCATGATGCTAAAAACTGTGGTAGCCCTGAGTGGTGGTTAAAACTGCTTATATTTGTGCTGTTTAGGATGGAAAATAGGCTTAATAGAGGGTGTTAGTATGATGTTAACAACTGTAGCACTAGCACTCCTGAATGATGATAAAACTGCTCTTATTTGGGCTGTTTATGAGAGAAATTAGCAGTGAATGGCTTTCTGTGGTGGTGTGGACTGAAATATGACTGAAGGAACTGGAAAATTCTGTATAGTGATTTTGTGTGATTCTGTAGTTTTGCGTAACTGCAATGCAGTTGCTGTTGTTCCCATTGGACTGCATCTTTCAATGCCTGTAGGCTATCTGCATTCTCTGTCCTCTCTGACCCCCTAATTTTTTCCTTTTCCGTTTCTGACTCAATGTTTCTCTTTTTCCTTCCACGTCTCATACATCATAAACTAACTTACTTAGTGGAGATACAAACCCTGAGCCTGCTCCCATCATGCCCCCTGAGCCTCCGAACCCTGCCATGTTTGAGCGCATGGTGCTGGAGGAAGAACTGGATAAGAAAGCTAAAGATGAGAGGGAGGATAATGAAGAAGACGAACAAGAGGAGAGGCAACCAGATATAGAAAAGGATGACATGCTAGCTCGTAGAACAGGAGCATATCAGAAGCCAGCAAGCGGGACGTCATATAACAGATTCCTCCCGCTGCCGGCTTCCAAGAGAGAAGGCACTGGAGGGGCTTCCATAGCCCAGAAAGGAAGTATCCAGATGAGCACGAGTGGAGACGGTGACCTCCAGGACCTGGAAAGAAACATAAAGACAAAGAGAACCAAGATTGGACAGAGGTGGGACAAGCAAAACTAACTGGAAGTCTCAAACCTTTCTTTGTTATAATGCATGAGTCTAACATGCTAACATGCCATGGGAAGAAAAAAAACATTCTTAGCCTTTTGGGTGCACTATTTATTGCTTATAGGGCATGTCTTTGAGCTTTTCTCATACTTGGTTAGGAAATTTACTGCAGTTTGCATTTGCTAAAATGCTGGTGATGCAATCCCTAACGAAACAAAAATATACTGCAGTATATTGGAAAATATCATGTAATACTTTAGGCAATATATTCACATATATAGGCTTTAATATTTATATTCGCCAATATATTGCAATATATGAAAGCGGCAATCATTTGTATATTTTGCAGTATATTACAGGAATATATAATATATTGTACAATACCATCAAGATATTATTCCATGTATTTGCAATATATTATAATATATTTTGAAGTAATATATTGGTAAATATATTTTCCTTTCATAAGGGATATGTCTAAATAATTTCGAATAAATCGCTATTAATATTCTGTACAGTTTAAATGCATAAAACACAAAAATAACTAACATCATTATGTACTGTATGGAAAATGGATAATTTGGGATTTGCAAAAAAAGTGTTAATAAATTGTTTTAAAGATTAACTACAAGTGTTACATGACAGATGGCACCAAAGTCTAAATATGAAAAAAAAAAAAAAAATTTAATATAATACAAATTATGGATTATGGATTTAAATAACCAGCAAATTAAATATCCAATATTGATCAATACAAATAATGAATGTTTCTTACATAATTAATGTAAGAAGGTTGGAAATTTATCAATATCGGGGTACATCACTAGATTCAATAATAAATTAGGGAAAAAAAGAGGAACTAGTCATATTTAGAAACTAGAACTCTTGAGCAAATAGACAACCTCATATAATTGCATAGAAACCAATTTGCAATACTCTAGCAACCACCCAAAACACCAGAACATTTTTGCAGTCAAACAAAAATCACTTAAAATGTATTTCTTTTTTTCTCAGAGTGAATGTACTGTATGTGTGTGTATTTGTTTGTAACCTGTTTGCGTTAGGATGTGCCTTGTAGAGGATTGTAGAATATTGCTCTATCAAACTGAGTTGAATTGTGTGAGTTAGTTATCAGCATATGCTATTTTAACAGAAATGAACCAGCCGATGAAGTACCAAAGACACCTGTTCCAGTGTCTGTAGTGACCAAAAAGAGCCCTGACATGGTGCATCCGTCTGTAACTAACGCTGATCGCTCTGGAGGTTATGATGATAATGTTGATGATCCTGAATGGGGGGATGGCAGTCCCCTGCCAGATTTTGAGAAAGATGACATGCTAGCACGAAGAACTGGATCTTATCAAAAGCCAAGTGCAGGGGCAGGACAGGCTTTTAACGCATTTCTGCCCAAACCTGGTTCTGTCAAACAAAAAAACACCCCTGTCGGTGGATCGCAGTCCTACTTCAAGACTAGAGAGCAAGAGACAGTCCTGTCTCTGGACAGGTTAGGAACCCGTGGGAATGAAACGTTTCCTTGAAAGAGTGGATGTTTGAGAGATAAGAGATAAGGAATGTTGCTTTTGTGGTGCCCGTGCAAAAGAAAATTGTTTAAATTTCCATTAAATTATTAACTATTTTTGATGTGGGTTGAGTTTGCTGGTGGCTATTGTCTGCTTACTAATATTTGTGACTGGTTTGGCATTCATTCGAAAAAATTTATGTATATATATATATATATATATATATATATATATATATATATATATATATATATATATATATAATATTGTACATATTCAGTATTCGTCATAAGTATTCAGATTAAAATGAATCTTTTAATCAGTTGATCTTTTGGCCTTTGAATGATGTCTGTTCAGTGTTTTTTGCATTTGTTTTCTCAGTTCTTTCTGGCTGGTCTGGCTGTTGATTGGTGTTTTGTAGACAGAGAACAGAGCCTCAGCCTCCCTTTCATTCCCCTGCTTTGCTTTAGTAACCATGGCAACTTTCTCAGCTTCACCCTTAGCTCTGTGGCCCCACCCCCAAGAGATGCTGAGGACATGGGTAGGAAGTGTCAGCAGATGATGGACAGGCAGGAGGCGGGCTCTTTGGGTGTGGTGGGACATGAAAGTCTTATTAAAGATGAGACTATTACCAAAAGCCCCTCCCCCATACCCGACCAACCCTCACGCCGGTCCCTTTGGCAGGAAGATGATGATCTCCCCCCAATGTGAGAAAGCACTTTCAGGACCAATTTATTACTTTTGAAAAGAGCTTTTACTCAAATGTATTTTTGTATTTCTGCATGGAACGAGTGTCTCATGCCTGTACCTTTGCATTTTATCGCTGTTTCTCTTTACTTCGCTCACTGACGCAATTGTTACCTTTAAAGGTGCTATGATGGATATTATTATAGGAATATTTTATTTAAACAAAGACACTCTCATTTAAAGAGTTGAGCTTTGCTTGTAAGTCATTAAAGAGCAGGCAGTCTAATGCGGCTAACATCACTTATGGCACTTTTAAAGTCAACATAAAATGCTGCTCAGAACCCTCTGAGATTTTACTGACAAAGTGTGAATATTAAGCTGAATATTTTGCTAGCTTTTGTTTTGGAATAGTATTCACCATGGAATGCTCAATAAGATCAGGGAAAAAAGAAAGAAAATGTGTTGCGTTTTGATTTCATGTTGACTTTAAATGATGATTGACACAAAAAAAATTATCAGTGGAGTAATTTTCCTGCACAAAGTGTGTGAAAAACCTTTTAAATTATATCAACAACAAAAAAACAGAAGCTATTATATATTGTTCTATTGGTGTGTATATATATATATATATATATATATATATATATATATATATATATATATATATATATATATATATATATATATATATATATATATATATAATATATATATTCATATATATTCATTTCCAGAAAAGTTTTGTAAAATGCAATAAAATCACAACTCTGTGAATTGTTATATCTCTTGAACCTTTAATTAGCTACAAAAAGTACAAAGAAAGGAACCAACCTAATTTAATTTTGTATATAGAAACACATTTTGATTTGAATGAAACACTCCAAAAAAGTTTGGGCAGAGGCAAAAAAAAAAAGTGAAAAGCTTATAAAATATCCTAGTTAAACTGTTTTGAAACAATCCACAATAAGCAGGAGAATTAGTAATAGATGGATATAAATGGGATTTTGTCCATCCACCAAAGGCAGAGCGAAGATGGATCATGGCTCAATAGTCTGTGCCAATTGTAATTAGAGAACTGCCAAACAATTAAACAAATCAAATTTGTGCTAGATTGAAAAGTATTTAGCTCGTTCACTGTCTAACAAACATAAGATTTTGAAAAGATTCAGTGAATCAAGAGAAATCTCAGGCTGTGTAAGGCAAGGCTAGAAACCGCTGACCTTTGAGCCCTGAGACGCCATTTCAAACAATCATGCTACTGTGTTAAATATAGCTACCATGGGCTCAGGAGAACTTCAGGAAACTGTTGTCCCTTAACACTGTCTAACACTGCTTTAAGAAATGCAACTTGAGTCCCTGTTACATAAGGAAAAGGCCATTTATCAATTCTATGAGATATCAGCAAGTTTTCTGGGCCTTCAACCCAGATCCTTGAACTTTGTTTATTTTTACAAAATGCAATGAAGTTGCTCAGTAAAAACACATTAGATAAAGGTTAAAGAGAATTAGCAAATCTCAGATTTGTTGTGCAGTTTATCGCATTTTACAAAATGTCCCAACTTTTCTAGAAATAGGATTATGTGTGTGTGTGTGTGTATATATATACAAGATACAATATATACATATTGTATATATATGTGTATATATATACAAGATCTTTATATATATATATATATATATATATATATATATATATATATATATATATATATATATATATATATAAACACTAAAATATAGTGAGGTAAGCTTTTATTTTGATGGATAATAATCAGTATTTTACATTTATAAAGGTCTATGCTTAGTGTTCTATTATGTTCAGCTGTTTTGTTCACTTTATATTTTTATTTTTTTATTCATTAATGTTCTAGATTCAGAGCTACTAGTGTTTCTGATGAAACAGAGTAAGTTTATTTTATTTTTCTCTCTTATCTTTTTGTCTTTCATTCCTTCTGAGCAGTTGCATGCACTATAAACCCATGTTTTCAACATTGTCTCTATTCACATGCAGACACAACCATTTTCTAAACTGATATACTCTCACTTACTCTTTATGCATGCATATTCAAAAGCTAAGTATTCGAGCCTGCCCATACACATGCATGTAATTACATACGTTTGAATCCTCCTCATGGTTTGCTGTAGTGGGTACTTAGTTTTCCTGGAGAAAGTGGCTTCACATGCATACACACTTTTATAACCTCAATCCACTACAGCATACCCAGTTGCATTAAAGGCAGTGTTTCTATAAAAAAATTAAGTTACTACATGTTGTTCTAAATCTATATCACTATGTGAGGGGAAGAAAATGCTTTCAAAAAGAATGTGCTGGTCACTCTTTTCCATGTATTTACAATAAATTGCACTTTTCAAGCTTCAAAAAGGATGCAGATATGACTTATTTTATGAAGCCATATCTCTATGTGAGAAACAGATTGAAATCTGATGAACTGATCCAAGTTGATCTAATTCGTTGAACAAATATTTAGATCAATGTTGTGAGTGGGATGATAAAATCATTAAAAAACTTTATTTAACTTTATTTTTACTTAGATTTTTTATATGGTTTATAAGCTAATTACAATCAAAAGATTGGTTATATACTGTATATATACACCTGTTACAAAAATGTGTAGTTTAATAGTTTTTTTAACTACAATTTAATATGGTATTATGATAATATGGGTTTTGAACAACATGAGTGTTTCTTGAGCAATAAATAAATAAATTATACTGTGATATATATATATATAGATATAGATATAGATATAGATATAGATATAGATAGATATATGTAGATTTACGTTTACTATAGTTGTTCTGTTTGTATTGTACATCGTCCTGATAACGAGTGTTGCTCGTCTGCTAACATTTCTTCTACGTCATTAACATCATACTGACATTTCATATTTTTTATCAAGAAGTTCCTTTTCTTTGTGCCTTCAGGTCTCAGAGGAAGAGATGCAATATTATTTCGGCTCTGGCTTTGATTGAATATTCCTTTCTGCAGCTAAAAGTGTCAGCACTTGTAAAGGTGTTTTTGTTTGTTTGTTTATTCAAAGGAGTGTGAGTTTGATTGACATGCGTGATGAAGAGGATGAGCTTGCCTACCTTCGGGCGCACAGCCAATCACGGCATGAGCACCTACACAACCAGTACAACAAACTCAGAGAGGAGGAGGACCAGTGGCAGGACGTGAGTCATACAGCACAAACCCACACACAAACACGTTTAACAAGCTCACAAGTGTATACATGCGTACGTTTTCTGGCTTCTGTGTGTAGGACTTGGCTCGCTGGAAGAATCGGAGACGAAGTGCTTCTCAAGATCTGATCAAAAAGGAAGAGGAGAGGAAGATGATGGAGAAGCTAATGACAACGGATGGAGGAGCCGGCCATCGCAGGAAGAGCATCAAAACATACAAAGAAATAGTAGAAGAGAAGTGAGACAAATTGACATTTTTACACCCTCTAGATTTAGATTGTGGGGGTTTAGTGAGTATCATGCACATTTTGGCAAGTACAGTGACAAGACAACTGTTTATAGAAAATGTGTTTTAGAATTATTATTTTTTAAATTACTGCCTTAGGGTCAGTGACATGATGCTCTTTTTTTGTCTGATTTATTAATTTATTCAAAAATACACTCAAGTCATTCTTGAATAAAATCCACCTTCTAGAATGAGCATGTTTTAAAATGTTGGATTAAAAGTTATTTAGAGTTCAGAAATATCAAAGAGTGACATTCTTGAAAAGTACACTAATATTCAAAAGTTCAGCGTCCGTAAGATAAGAGTAAATAGATATAGATAGAAATAAGGATTTTTGTGACAGTTAAGACTTTTATATTGTTACAAAAATATTATATTTCAAATAAATGCTGTTCTTTTGTGCATCAAAGTATCACAAATGTTTTCAATATTGATAAAATGAAGAAAGGTTTCTAGAGTAATGCTGAAAATTCAGCTTTGCCATATATTAAAAGAGAAGATATTTTGTTATTTGAATATTTGTTATTCCTTTTTACTTCATGATTACACCACGTTTAGTTTCTCTCAAAAATGAAATGCGTAGTTTTTTTTTCCAAAACCATGAAAGCAACATTAGAGTACATTTCTAAGAACTTTGCACGTCTTGCACACCAATATGTCATTGACATTGAATTGATCTCACTTTCTTTTTTAGAGAGCGTAGGGAGCAGGAGCTACATGAACAGTACTGTAAAGCCTCCACTCCAGAAGAGAAAGCAGCTGTGCTTCAACGTTATGCTCTCCGTTTCACCATCAGCGATGCCATATTGGAGAAACTCCAGCTCCCCAAACTGCCTTCTGCTGCCTCACCGATGCACATATCACCTCTCCATCAGCCTGAGAAGAAGCCAACATGCACCACCTTAGTCGAAGCAAAGGTTCCAGAGCCTGCACAAACTACCCAAACACACCACGGTATCCATGTAGACCAGAAGACTGCACAAAAACAGGAACCGGCACACCCCAAAACCCCTGAACTATCACCTGCCAAGTCCTTCAAAGCTCCAGAAGTCCTATCAGCACCCATGCGAGTTCCTCCCGCTCCATCAAAGCCCGTACCCCTTATCACCCCAAAGCCCTACAGCCAGCCTAAATTCAGCCAAGGCCTTCGCAAATCACTTAAGGCAAGTATATCTTACCCAGGACAATACCCTCAATGGTAACACTTTACAATACGGGTGCACTAATATGCATTAATTCATGTTTAACTAATGCACAGATGATCATGAGTTAATGTATTACTAATGGGGAACTAACGCATTTATTAACCGCTTAAAATCTGGGACCATTTTTTGGTATTTTTGCATCAGCAATTAAAGAAGATTCTACATTATTAATAGATTAAGTAAACATTACATTGTTATTAGTTAAATGTGTCATAATATATTAATTCCTTAATAATATATTATATTAATCAATAGCTAATGATTTATAAAGGTCTCATTATGTTATGACTTTACTTGTTGGGGCAGATGACTACACTGTAAAAAATATTTAGAAAAAAGTTACCTGGGTTCATTGAAAAAATTTGTTTTTGTTATTACAATGAACATTTTTTGAGATTCAACAACCTTTATTAAAATATTATTAAAAGATTTTGTAAGCATATTGGGTAATTTTGTGTGTTTCATTTGTGATGACGCAGTGAAACATGACAAATAGTGCTATTTTCATGATTTATCAATTTTTTTTATGTGGTTCAGATACAATAATATTTTGAGTTTCTATTTATTAAACAAATGTCCTTGATTGTATCAACTCAAATTTTTAATTTCAATAAACTCAAAATTAAGGCAAGCGGGTTACTTACTTTTTTAAGTTAAACCAACAAAAACCAACAATAATTTTTTACAGTGTATTAACTAATTGATTAAGTAATATGTAATTGTGGTTATGGGTTTTGAATTAATTTTGAATTGCTGATGCAGTAATCCATGGACCCTGTACAGGATGACATTGTCATGTATATGCTTTCAATTTTAAATGTCTGTGGAGGAGCTATGGTGTCATATGGTACCATTTGAAAAAGCTTAGAGTCTCTACTTTCTGGAGATATGCGTCACTTTGGCATGTGTTTTACACAAAGTAATGTATTTACACTAAATTACTCTGGTGCCGATTCCTCCTGGATTTGGCCTATACCCAAATTTAAAAGCCTCCCATAAACACATACAGTGGTCTAGGTTCAAAATGTTGGTGTCATTTTACAGGAAACCCTTTGAAGTTACATAAAACACTGCTAAAAGGGGTAAATATGTAAGTATAGGTTGTCTTAGCTGTTATAACCCCCCCCAAAAATTAGGCGCTTTTTATTTATTTTCATAAATTCATTTTTGAAAGTTTGTAACTCAGGCCCTGTGTGCTCTAGAGCCCTAGGAAAAAATGGTCCCGGAGTTTAAGCGGTTAATAAATGGGTTATTTCACAATTAGTAATACATTAACTCATGATCATCTGTGCATTAGTTAAGCATGAATTAATGCATATTAGTGCACCCGTATTGTAAAGTGTTACCAGATCAGTAACCAACTCATTTAAAGATTAATTAGGTAGGACAATGCTGGGATTTTCAAACATTTGAACACCAAGGACACCCAAATTCGATGATCTCCCTGCAAACGACACCCTTAATAAAATATAAAGACAGCTATAGACCCATTTTAACTGTATGAGAAAAGGCATATTATAACAACAACAACAAAAACGGCTTTTTCTGAATATTTAATGTTTGAATATACCATTACTATACATGAAGACAAAGCAGAATTATAAAATAAAACAAATTATAAATTGTTTCTTCCCCTCAAATTTTCTTTGGTTCTGAGCCCCCAGATTGAAACCTCACGAGACAATGTTTTCTTGGAATAGTTCACCCAAAAATGTAAATTATGTCATTACTCACCCTTTTGTTGTTCAAAACTGTTAATGCTGTGTCCAAAATCGAATATATCCCTACTACATAGTATGCAAAAAATAAACGCCAACAGAGTAGTATGTATGAATACATAGTATTCAAAAAACAGTAGGCAAGTCCCCGGGGGACTTGTGATTTCCAGTGAAATTCTGAAGTGCACATTCGATGAACACTTTACTGTCCCATGGAGGTGAAGGGAAGCAGGTGGCTGGTAGGTCACATGATCATGACAGCATGGCGGATGTAGTACGTGCAGATTTTATTCATACAACATGCATTCATACTCTAGCCTAGAAATCTAGACGCACCCTAGCGGCAGCATCTTGATGTGGGTCTGGCTTGTCAGGCTATTCATACTCTATAGAACTTACCTTTTTAATGAATCTCTAAGTAAGTTCAAATTCAAATGTAATACCTTCTGAGACAGTACGTGGTTTAAGACACAGCTTAGGACTTTCTTTCTTGTGTAAAACACAACACAAGTTATCGATCAGAATGTCCGAGTTACTTTCTTGCAAATAATGAAAGTGGAATGGACAGTCATGGTCACCATTCACTTTCTTTGTATGAAAAATACCAACCTAGATAACTCCTTTTGTGTTCCATGCAAGAATGACATGAAGTTGAGGGAACATAATCAGCATGGATAAATGTGTGTTCTTTGTTTCTTAATACAGAGTGATGGGCTGATACGAGTGAATGGTGACAGCACACAGCAGGAGAGCAAAGAGAGGGACGAGAGAGATTTTATGCATCTTCCTACCAACTTCTCTCCTTCATCTCCAAAGCCAGCCACTCAAAGTCAACAAAATGTGGAGCTAATTGTGTTAGAAGCTTCAGACCACCAGCGAATCTTACAAACTTCCATTCCTGAACAGGAGGAAGAAGTTGTAAAGATGGAAAAGGAATGTTCTATTATTTCTCAAGAAGAGAATATCAGAGAAGACACCTCAACTGCACTATCGGCGTCAGAACCAGGAGGTTGGAGATTATATTATGCAAAGTTTTCAGTATTCAGCATTTTGGTTGAAGTTTTTCTTTTTTAGGTGTAATATAGTGCAAAATAAACATACAAAATTTCCTTGCCGGTTCAAAAAGACAACTTAAAATTAAAGGGATAGGACCCCTAAATGAAAATTCTGCCATAATTTACTCATCCACTGTAAGCTGTATGAATAATTTTTCTTCTGTGGAACATAAAAAAGATATTTTGAGAATGTCTTTTTTGTTCATACAATGGAAATCAATGGATTCCAATGTTCTACAAAATATGTTTTCTGTTCCACAGAATAAAAAACGCAAAGTGACAAAAATGGGTGAGTAAATAATAACAGGATTTAGGTGGACCATCTCTTTAAATAGTTCAAACTTTCTGATGTCAGCTAGATTAATACACTGATGCTTGACTGCTCACATTGCTGACAAGGCATGGACACAGTTATTTTTGTGGCTGACCTTATTGCATATGCATTTGTAGGAATTTCCCTTCCAGATGCACAATTTATGAGCTCATTTAAATGAATCGTGCCAGGTGATTTACCTAGGTTTGCACTCGTCAATTTACTGGTGTTTGTGCCATTATTTACCGCCCACAAAAAGCCTATTTTAAACCAGAAGCTAACTGGTAGATTGCATATTGGTGATTATGGAAATGATCCGGCTGCGTCTGTGTTCATTGATTTGCATGTGTTCAGTAGATCATGTGCAGAACTGTCCACTCCCATCTGTGATTTTGGGGATTGTGCTCTCATGCTAATTTGCCCTGTTTAATAAATCTGTCCCTAAATGTGTTTACATGCAAAAGTCTAATGAAAAGGGTTAGTTCACCCAAAAATGAAATTTATGTCATTAATGACTCACCCTAATGTCCTTCCACACCCGTAAGACCTCCGTTCATCTTCGGAACACAAAAATAACAAAAATTATGGCTTTATTCTGATTGATACATGATTCGGATCGCGTGTCAAACTGCCAAACTGCTGAAATCACAATACGCTGATTCATAACCGTTCATAATGTTTGAGAGAAGACAATGCTGAATAAAGTCGTAGTTTTTGTTATTTTTGGACCAAAATGTATTTTCAATGCTTCAAGAGATTCGAATAAACTAACTGATGTCACATTTGGATTGCTTTGATGATGTTTTTATACCCTTTCTGGACATGGGCAGTATAGTGTGCTAAACTGTGTCTGAAGATGAACAGAGGTCTTACGGTTGTGTAACGACATTAGGGTCATAAACGACATAAATTTTATTTTTGGGTGAACTAACCCTTTAAACTCATGTAAAGTTAAAATATTTGGTAGTATGATGTGACCCCTTTAAAGAAAAGGTATATACTGAATAATTTTTATATTAACTTACAGTTTTCATATTTCATCAGGAAAGCAGCCAGTGCCAGATACAATGATGAAGCTCAACTGTGTTGTCACAACAACCATAGTGACAGAACTCACTCAGACACACCAAATCCCACCAAATGACACATTCTGCACAGAGCAGGTGGGCCTTGATTTTGCTCTTTTCACTTTTTAATAAAAGTTCAATGATTTTTGAAACACATGCTCTGATTCCTAAATATAAAGCTTTAAGTCGGCTGAAAGTAAATGATTAGTTTGGGACTAGACCTGATATTGTTCACGTGACTTCTGTTTAGTGCTTTTAAGGGTGCATTTGTGAGCTTTCAAACTTTATTCTTATTGGTCAGTCGTTGCATTCACGACTTCTAAACTGTTTAATTGGCTCAGACGAGAAATGTCCAATATAGCTGTACTAGTTTTAATGTATTGCTAAGTAATAAAATCATTCAAATAAACCAAGTTGCCATGTAATAAGCAGGATAATGTACAGTGGGCTGGACATTTTCACAAAATAGACACTTGACACAAAATAGACTCTGTTAAGTTAAGTTCAGGATGGGGTCCTGATCACCCAGTTTAGTTTTTTTGTTTTTTTGTTTTTTGCACATCATACTTTGATAAATAGGGTGAATGTGTTACTGTGTACTCGACCTGCTTTTATTTCTATATTGACTGAAAAACGTGAGGATCTATAATGATTTCCCTTCATTCCCATCAGCTTGGTTCAGTCCATAATTCATGTGATCTGAGCTCAACTGCCGAGACCAGCAAAGCTGACCAGACTTCATACTCGCTCTCAATGACAGGTAACACAACTCCACTTGCCATATCCTTAATCTCTCATAATGTACTGAACAAATGAATCCTTACTCAAACTTTTTAGTCCACTTTTTAGTCCTCCATTTACCTCTACTAAATCTTCTTTTTGGGTTAACTTTCTTTCTGGTTTATCTTTTCCGATCTTTATCTCTTGCTTTTTGTCTCTTTCATTTACTGTCCATCTTTTCTGGCTGGTATCATGTGATGTGCGTGTGGGTCTGTTAGAGTCCTCACATACCTCTAGTAGCTCTAGGTTACGCTGGGAGTTCTTCGCTCCAACAGGTAAACTGATAGATGAACTAATCGCACAGGGCTTCCCTCTCCACGAACAGCAGATAATTCATCTGCATCATTTCTCGTTTGTCAACCTCCTTTAACTCCTCCTGTGGAGGTGTATTGTATAGTAAATGCTTGTCTGCTGAGGGCACTATGAGGCAATACTTTTTAAGCTGGATTTAAATGTAGAGGAAAGTGAAGTAAACAGTGCTAATTTAACTTAACTAGTCCTATAGTTAAGGACAAAGGAGACAGATGTGAAACATATCTTATATTGCACATATCTTATATTTCAACACTAATAATAAGAATTGTTTCTTGAGCACCAAATCAGCATATTAGAATGATTATGATTCAGCTTTACCATCACAGGAATAAATTACATTTTAAAAATAAGTTATTTTATAATGTAATAATATTTCAATTATTAATATTAATACTTTTTCTGATTGTATTGTGTTTTTTAATCAAATAAATGGATTAATGTAAACCTTCTTTCAATAACATTAAAAAATCTTACTAACCCCAAGCTTTTGATTATTATTATATTATATTATATTATATTATATTATATTATATTATATTATATTATATTATATTATATTATATTATATTATATTATATTATATTATATTATATTATATTATACTATATTATATTATAATTATCAAAAAATTTTGATTATTTTATTATATTATATTATACTATATTATACTAAATTATATTATATTTATTAATTATGTAAAAAATAATGCATTACAAATAAGTTATACACTGAACATTTACATATATATATACTGTGTGTGTGTGTGTGTATATATATATATATATATATATATATATATATATATATATATATATATATATAATTTTCAGGGGTTAATAGAATTTAATGAAATCATTTCAGCTAAAAATATATCCTATCATTAAAAAAATTATAATTTACATTTTAATATATATATATTGACAAAATATGCTTTGACAAATTTTTGTTGACTTGTAGAATACAGAAAATTGTACATTTCCTTTGACTTCCTTCCACTTTACCAGTAGTATTTACTATAGTCACATGACAAAAATCTTGCAGTTTCTTATTGAGATGATTGAGTTTACCCGCACTCCCATCTTTCCCCACTCTCTCCCCAACTAAAGACCTTCCCTTCAAAACAGAGATGTGTGTGTCATTTTGTCCTCATTAGCCATCTGTAGCATGGACGTATGTCAGCACTCCATGAGCATAGAATAGATTTATATAGTCTGATCATTATGCAGTCTTATACGCAGAAATGAATTATGTAGTAATTAGGATGATCTGTGTTATATTGCTTTTTCTGTTTCCATGTCTGTATAACAACTCTAAGAGAAAACAACTTTCTTGTTGTGACCCCATGTATACCTGCTATTCATATCCATCTTAGGTGCTACAATCTTTGATCAAAGGTGGTCAGACACACATGACCACACTTTTGCATTTGTAGTCACAAAATTGAAGACCTTCAAAATCATAAGTGGATATGATAAGGAGGCGCATTTGAGGGGCATATAAATAATAATCTTGTAATAAGTGTAAACAGGGATCTGTCTTGAAAGAGGACCATGAGATGGATGTCAGTATCGGATGTTAACTAAAGCCATAATGCCTCAACACTTTGTCTCTCACTTTCTGTTTGTGTAATTTTAGTGTTTTATGCTCTGTGTATCTGTGCACCAGTTTAAACTCATGTGTTGCTATCGCTTTCATTAGCGTAAGACGATATTATTGAGTGATGAGTTTCTAAAGCCTCCCTCTTCTTTCCTCCACAGAGGGGATTGACTACTCAATTGAATGTGTAAGTACTTCAGTCGTGCCAAACTCACACCCATTCTTCCAGAATCTCTCCTTTATGTCCTCTTTCTGCACCTCTTTTCAGTCTTTTTTCCCTTGTTAGTCACTCATTGTAACTAGGAATGTGCATTTTGGTCATTTTGGCTGCTGGAGTACTCCAAATGGATTGAGGGGAGCAGATTGTGTTTAATGTCTTTTGCTGTTGCATTGCTTCTCACTGGTGTTTCAGCGTCTCAGATCAACTTTCAAGTGCTCATACCTTGTTAAAACACTGTAGGTTCACCCCTGTCTTCTTACATTCCTTTCCTTTTCTTCCTTTCGTCTTCTTTACGTGTGTGTGCATGAGTCAGATTGAAACCCCAATGTTGAACCTTGCAAAAAGGGTTGATCACTGGACGTGGGATCCCAATGAAGAGCGCAGACGGCAGGAGAGATGGCAACAGGAGCAGGAGCGCCTGCTGCAGGTACAATAGCCAGCTTGGGGTTTGTCTGAGAGAAGTGCGCACTTGCTGTTTTATAGGTGTAGGTGTCAGTATTCTGGTTATCTGTTTCCTGTCTATCCTTCACCTTCTCTCCAATCTATCACACTGTTTGTTGACTTCTGGTATGACTTACTTTCTTCTGTGGATATAAGAGGACACATTTTGTAGAATGCACAAAAATGATGTATAGAACTAATTTTGAAAAAAAAATCACTTGCATTTATTATGATTTCATAAAAAAGTCACACAAAAGTGACACTAAAGACTTTTACATTATTACAGATAATATATTTCAAATGCTATTATTTTGAACTTTCTATTCTTTAAAAAATCCTGAAAAAAAATTCACAGTTTCCACAAAAATATTAAGCAGCACCACTGTTTTAAAAATGAGATAATAATACATTTAAAACAACTGAGCACCAAATCTAAATATTAAAAATATTTCTTAAAGATCACGTGACACTGAAGAAAAGATTAATGACTGCTTAAAATTCAGCTTTGTCATCACAGGCATAAATTACATTTTAAAATGAACATATTAATATGTTATATATGTAATATTGTCACAGATGGGTTTCAAATAAAGTTGTACAATAATGATAATAAATAACAAAAATTAAAAATGTTTTCAAATATACAAGGTGAAATTGGTTTAGAATGATTAGAAAATCAGTATATTTAAAAAACAAACAGTTGTTTTGGAGTTCATGGTTATTATTTATTTTACAGTGGTCTTGTTATAGTGTAATTTATACAAATAAGTACTGCGCAATATTAATTAGCAACATCTGCTTACTATATAATTAGGGTTATAGCTGCTTGTAATTATGCCAATTTAATGTTATTACTATAGTAAGTATATGTAAGATATGTAACAGGGATACTGTACAAGTTCCTCCATTTGACCTGAACAAAGCATATATAAAAATTGTCATTCATTGTTATTGCAAGGAAAAGAGAGACCAGAACATTTTTCCAGAAAATTTTACCTTCAAAATGTCTTCTTTTTTGTTCCATGGAAGAAAGAAAGTTACACTAACTAAACGTTTGGTGTGAACTATTTCTTCAATTCCTCTTTTTCTTGGCAGGAGAAATACCAGAGAGAGCAGGAGAAGTTGAAGGAGGAGTGGGAGAAGGCACAGAGAGAAGTGGAAGAGGAGGAGAGGAGACACCACGAAGAGGTGCGTCTTCCTATTGGTATGCATGACATCTAATTAGTTTTTAATGACGACTTATTAGTTCTTAATCTATAGGAGAGGCGGATACTGGAGGAAACTGTGACCCCACTGACGCCTAGCACCTCAGTTTTATCATCCAGTATCACGACAGAGGCTCCGTCCCTCACCCAGCCCTCAACCCCACATGAGACTATTGTCCTCTCCTTGGCTGACTGGGACAAGAAACAGGAAATTCTGGAGAAACAGGCGCAGACGAATCAGAGTAACAGACTGACACACAGGTGGAATATTTGCAAAAATATGGATGCAAAAATTGCATTTATTAGAAAACACATATACCTTTTCCAGTGAAACGGTGCTGATGCTGGTGTTCAGCCAGGCGATCTGTGAACCCCTCTCAGAATGGCTTGGGTTTCCACTGAGCCAAGTGATAATGTGATTGACTATGTGACTATGATTACCCGCCCACAAAAAATTCCTTAAATCCAACGTAATTTAATTCAGTGGTCCTGTTTACACCTTTTCTGGCTATCACCAGACCAAGCTCAATTTAAAATTGAACATTGGTCTGGGGAGTCTGCTCTGTATTTTCTACTGCACAAGAGGTGTGATAAACGAGCATTATTCAAATGACTCTGTATGCAATTGGATAGTCCTTTAACCAATCAGACCACAATAGGCGTGATCAACGGGCAACGACCCATTGCTTCTCTATCTGTCATTGTGTTAAACCTACCAATGGCACGCCAGGTGGATAGGCCAGTCTGCGATTGTTTCCCGCAAAAGTGTCATAGGTGCAGTAGAAATTAATGTTGCAGGGCGAAATCAAATCGCCGGCAGATCAGGCTGGGTTTACTCCTGATGTTAAGATAGAATCACAAGTAGACAAGGCAGACACATTCCCGTTTACACCTGGTGTTTTAATGTCTCTTTTGTCCACTTTCAACCACTTCTGTCTTGATGTTTTTGAGGAGAGGATTTTTTTTCAGAACTTTCAATCTAATAGACAAAATAAGCTTGTGTAGGTTTCAGAGACGATCATTTTTTGTGTCTGCTCTGATAGCCACAAGACCACGCTGAACACTGAGTGTGTGTTAGAAATCAGGAATGGTGAGAGAACATTGTGCTTGATGCGTTTTTTGTCTTCAAGCCAAACTTAGGTCTTCAGCAGACAAAGTTTAAATCCTGTCTGGCTAGCACACTTCCTATGTTTACTCATTAAGTCAGTCGGCGTAGAGTAACCGGTCTTTTGTAGCTGTTTGAACACATTCAACCACATGAGTGTTTACACTATGAAAGCAATTTGGTCGAATGCGTTTTCGACTCCCTCTGGAAGTGGTTGAAAGTAGACAAGCTAATAACAGCGGCGTCCACTTGCGATCCTATCGACTGAAATACATCTTAAAAGGTGTCATGAACTGGCTTTTAAAAAAAATGTATGCTGTTGTCTGAGGTCAACTAATGACATTTGTGTGGTTTTCACATTCAAAAACATCATAACTAAAGGTTTTAATTTAGTTAACACTGGTTTTGAGGCTCTCTTCTGAACGCTGGGTTTTGATGGGCGTGCCGCACTGGAGACTTGGAAGTTAACGCCCAATGGCTAGGATTGGATAAGATTTGCATATTCAATGATTTCCAGCTCCGTGTCAGTTCAGTGACATGAGGGAGGGAATGTTTTGAAAGCGGCAACCGGAATGATTCTCTCAATCACAGGGCTCGTAAATGTGTTTATCAAACAAAACGCAATGATTTATTTGTCATCCACCCATGATTGATTGTAATATTATTTCTGTATTACATGGCCCGCCTGATCGGTCGATATATGTGTGAATCGCGCACACACACACAAACAACCACACACATACACACACACACACACACACACACACACACGTGTGAGCGCGCCCAGATCAAGAAAATAATATTATTAAAAAAATTTAGATTCATCGGCCTGCCTATGGGCTTACGATTAGGTAGCCTGTCTGGAAAACACCTAGCCCTGGGACTACTATTACATATAAAAAAGACGTTTTACTCACATAAGTTTGTTGCACCATTCCTGTCCGATCCAATATAGAAGCACAGCATTGTGTCTGCAAATCCAGTGATTGTTTACAAATGATTCCACAGTGAAATGAAGCAAACACACGTACATTATCTTCCCCAAGTGAGCTGGAACTTCATTAAAAATAAATTAAGTATCACATAATCCTAATATTAGGATCCGAAGGAAGCTTATGCAGGGACTGTGTTCTTCCACAATATCTTGCTATCTTCTTCAACGTGTTTATTGCTGCTGGATAGCGTGATCCGATGAGTCAGTGGGCGGGCTACTGAATTACTCGTGCTTATTATTCAGTAGAGGCGGTTTTTCGTCACGCGATGACGTAAGGATGAAGGCTTGGGCCTGGTGTCTATAAAAGCTAAAAGTAAAAAAAAAAAAAGCATAAAAATTTCAGCTCTGAAACATACAGGATATATTCTTATATTACCATGACCTTTTTATATATCAAAAGCTCAAGAGAAAGATGATTTCTCAATTCATCACCCCTTTAATACCAGGTGTAAACAGGGCCAGTGTCATTGGGCTATAATGAGCTGGCATTAACGTACTCTGACACCATGTCATTGGAAAAGGTGTAACAGAAATATACAGATTCAAATGTTGATCATAACTCTGCATATGGGACATGTCCAAAATGGTGTTTGAATGTTCAATATAACCTCTCTAGCCCTGATCAAGTAATCGCACCAGCTCAACAGAACGGTCAGAGGATTGAACCTCAGGAGAGCCAAACAGCTACACCGCAACTACAGTTTATACAGGGTAAGACACACACTAACCTTGGGTCAATCTGGGTCAAATCTTTTGAAAATCTATTGAAGTAAACATTTAAAAGTTCTTAAATGTGATGTTTTTTTGGTTTCATACATATTTTTTTAAAATCACGGTTGCCCACAAAAGCTAACCACAGTCCTTCAGATGAAATGTTAAATGTTACCAAGGTCCTGACTCTGTCCTTCGAAAACAATGGCATCCTGGCCAAATTTGCCCATTGGTCTCTGTCCATCATTGGGGGCTTTTAATCATCCTCATACTGATTGGTTTCATCACTCTGTCTCCTGTCCACCAATCAGCTGGTGTGTGGTGGACGTTCTGCCGCACTATTGCTGCCGTCGCATCATTCAGGTGGATGCTGCACATTGGTGGTGTTTGAGGAGATTCCCCCCTTCCATATGTAAAGCGTTTTAAGTGGCAAGAAAAGCACCATATAAAATGTAACAAATTATTATTAATTATAATATATTTTTTATCTGTAAACAACTACCAGTAGTGCAGTGCATCACATAAACAGCCATATGACTAACAAAGGGCATTAATGTTCCATACAGGGTATGCAAATTACAATAACAAGAAATGTTTTAGACAAAAAAAAATTATGTGCCAAAAAATGGCAGACTGCAGGTACATAATACCTCTTGTTTAACATTGTCAATTTTGTTTATATAGCCCAATATCACTAATCACAATCCAAACAACATCCATCCTTTTTGATTGAGCACCTGAAAATGCCGCTTCATTTTCCTATCATCATCTAACTCGCTCGACTAGCTGAGGAAATGGCATTGCGGCAACTGCATAGGAATAATGGGAGTGTTTCCTATGAAAATTGTAAAGAACACCAGGTATGTTGTGCTTGTTTGTAGGGCTGCACAATTTGGCCAAATTATTTTTTTTAAATATATATATCAATATAAATATCAAACAAAATAATGCATATTACTGTTGTAATAACACTTTATAAATCAGTAGAAAGGTCTAAGGTTTTATTATAAAATATTCAATTATGATAAAAATCTGTGACAGTAAATTCTTAATTTTTGCTTCAAAAAAACTGTAGACTTCTCTACCCTGGAGAAATACTTATTTCTTACTTCAAATTTCTTTAGAGAGAAGTATTATTTCAGTTAAACAAGTGGCTCTGTCTCACACACATGCGTGGTAAATGTATTTATCGCACAGATTTTTTGTTGTTGTGGTTTTTTTGTAGCATGTACAGCCCAGGGAGGATATACACCATAATCTTTGTTTTCAAACAAAATTTTCGACGTAATTTATAAATGTAATTATTATTTTATTTATTATAATTATTAATTATAAAATTAATTATTATTAATAATATTATTGTATAAATATATACAATTATTATCAATAATAATATTGCCGCACCTGCACAGTGCATAATGTAGATAGGCAGAGAAAAAAAGCTTGCCCTCAGCCCATTTTTACAAATAAATTATTTAAATTGTTGTTATAACATTATATTTAGTGCTATATAATTTATATATATATATATATATATATATATATATATATATATATATATATATATATATATATATATATATATATATATATATATATATATATATATATATATATATAATATATATATATGCATATATATATATATATATACACACACATATATAAATATACACACATATACTGTACATATGTGTATGTATATATACATATTTGAGTCATGAATATCAGGTGGTTTTCCTAGGGTTACTACATTTGACATTAAAAAAATCTGATTGTTTTAAAACAAAAATGAATGACCATCATAAGATCTAAAATGATCATCTATTGATTTCTTGTCTCAATTTCTTCCTGGCTGCATGTTGTTTGCGCCACGCTATGTTTGACAAAAGAGCCAAACATCTTAAACCAACATTTCAGAAATCTTTAAATAATACAATTTTTAAAAAGTCAATAATAAAAATAACACAGACTTAGATGCTTTACTCATCTGCCACAATAATGTTTATACGTATATATCACAATGCATATTCAATAAAACCAGAAAATTAGCTGATAAACTTTTTTTTCTGTGTTATTACAGATGGCTCTTGGAGCTGTAAGTCTAAAGGCAGGCAAGAGGATTTGAAGAAAACTGCCTCACTCGATCGCAAACAGAGTCCACCCCAGAGCCAGACCACAAGGATGAGGAGGTATGTATGTGTGTGTGTGGGAGGGGGGATGCATGCTGGCTTGCTTACACACATGTGCGCCAAAATGCTGCTTGGCTTTGCTATGAGTGGAGGATGTTTTAAAGATCAGATCAGTATGAAGTTTTTTTTTTTCTTTCGCACATGGAACATTTCTGCATATGAATTGCTTTCACAGTTCTGTGTCTCTATGCTTGTGTGTGTGTGTGTGTGGCTGATGGCAGGACTGGGTCATGTGAAAATGTTTTAGGGACACACCCATCAAAATCACCCACACCATCACAAGACACGCCACCTCCATCACCCAGCAGGTACGAGCCTTCCCTCCAACACATACATAATCATGTGTGTGTATGTGGAGTGTTTCAGTACACATGCATTTGTGCGCTTGAGACAGAAATAGTGATTGCATCTTGCTGTTGATCTGGCCTATACGATTTAATGCATCTACATGAAAAGCAAAAGTATTTAACTTTTATTAAAAGTTTTAATTTGGTGTATAGTCACCATACTTATAAGACATATGTGCGCACAATCCCATTCATTTAAATTGCATATTTGCATTGCATTTCACTTTTGTTACCACTTGTATATATTTTATTATACATATTGGGGGTCCAAAAGTGTGGGACCTTACTGTTGTTTTTTAAAATCCTTTAAACCTATAGATAAAGTTTCAGGATTTGAAAAAAAAAAAAAAAAAATATATATATATATATATATATATATATATATATATATATATATATATATATATATATATATATATATATATATATATATATATATATAAAATTCAACCAAATTAAATTTTATTTGAAAACTATTTTATACTTTTGGACCCCACTCGGCATAAACCTATTTATACTATTTATAGTCGTACACGATGTTGTTATTACTGTAATTTTGAGATGACAACACGCACCGTTCTACTCAGAGCTGGGAAATATGCGTTTCTATTGCAACACTATCAACAACTAAATTAATCTCCATCAATCAAGTGATACAAGTAGGTGCTTCCCAGCTTACAAGAGGAAGCTGTACAAGGAAGTAAACACTCTTTGCAAGTTATAATCTCGTAATTATGGTAATTAGCCTATGGCATGGTGTGAACACATCTTAACACTTTACAATAAGGTCCTGTTTACTTTAGTTAATGCATTAACTAGCATTCACTAACTATGACCAATATGTTTGTTGCAGTACAGGTGCTGGTCATATAATTAGAATATCATCAAAAAGTTCATGTATTTCACTAATTCCATTCAAAAAGTTAAACTTGTATATTATATTCATTCATTACACGCAGACTGATATATTTCAAATGTTTATTTCTTTTAATTTTGATGATTTTGACAACTAAGCAAAATCCCAAATTTAGTATCTCAGAAAATTAGAATATTACTTAAGACCAATACAAAGAAAGGGTTAAAACGGGTGGATTGTGACATTTATAAAATTCACGGGCGGGGATGCGGGCGGATAATTAACTCTGTGCGGGCGGGTAGTAGCGCGGATGGGCGGATGAAAAATATGTGCAATATTTCTGTGGCAAAGTGAGAGAGAGAGAGAGAGAGAGAGAGAGAGAGAGAGAGAGAGAGAGAGAGAGAGCGCGAGACCGGGGCGTGATTGTGAATGAGCGTCACCTGCGAGCCACACCGGTCTCGAGTCCTCTGAGGGAGCTCGGAAACATATAAGGACGAGAGATCACCAGACCTGGATTTGACGTTGAGTTGTGTTTATGTTTTATTGTGTGCGCTTGGCCGATGTCCATGAGCATGAGGGGCTGCCCACGTTACTTTCGTTTTGTTTGGTTAAAGTCTTTTAAATGTTCGCCGGTTCCCGGCTCCTTTTTCCCCCATCGAACATATTGTAGGCTATTACAATTTCTATGTCCAAATTACCATTGCACATACACGCAACAACGATATGCCATTTGACCCATCACGTAACCACCACTGCGACATTGAAACTTTTGTTGATGCAGATGGAGCGAGCGTTGCAGGAGTAGCAATAGATGAAGTAAAAGTAAAGTTGGTGAGTGGAGTAACGTTAGCTATATGAGTTGACAATGAGTCTTTAAAGGCACTTTTGACTGTTTCATTAGCCCATTCATGACGCGGTTGATGTTGAGAGAGGTGCAGGATAAAAAATAAAGCATTTTAATTTGAATGTTTTAGCGTGTGTGATTTATCGTGGGCACGGGTCGGGTAACGGGCCAAATATTAACAGGTCTGGGCGGGTACAGATTTAATTTTGATATTTTCACGAGTCACGGGTCGGATCTGGTGCTAAACCTTGCGGGTACGGGCGGGGGCGGGTCTCCAAAAATGGACCCGTGCAGGACTCTGACATGAACAATATGAGCATGTACAGCACTCAATAATTAGTTGGGATTCCCTTTGCCTGAATTACTGCAGCAAGGTCAGCAGCAGCAAGCATCTTCTCTAAGCAGCACGATGCACGATGCTTCTGACGCTGTCTGTTGTTTAAGAGTGGCTTGACACAAGGAATGCGACAGGTGAAACCCATGTCTTGCACGTGTCTGTGCGTTGTGGGTCTTGAAGCACTGACTCCAGCTGCAGTCCACTCTTTGTGAATCTCCCCCACATTTTTGAATGGGTTTTGTTTCACAATCCTCTTCGGGGTGTGGTTAACCCTATTGCTTTTACTCTTTTTTCTACCACATCTTTGCTTTCCCTTCGCCTCTATTAATGTGCTCTGTCAGAGCTCTGTGAACAGCCAGCCTTTTCACAATATTCAAATTTTCTGAGATACTAAATTTGTGATTTTCCTTAGTTGTCAATTATACCATCAAAATTAAAAGATATAAACATTTGAAATGTATAAATCTGTGTGTAATAAATGAATATACAAGTTTTACATTTTGAATAGAATTAGTGAAATAAATAAACTTTTTGATGATATTCTAATTATATGACCAGCACGAATGCATTAATCTTTGTTAATGTTAGTTAATATAAATACAACTGCTCATTGTTAGTTCATGTTAGCTCATGTCCATTAAATAATATTAAATATACTTTTGTTTTGAACAGTGTATTAGTTAATGTTGAAATTAAATGTTGAAACTAAGATTAATAAATGCTTTAGATTTTTTTTGTCATTGTTAGCTCATGTTAACTAGTGAAACCTTATTGTAAAGTGTTACCGATATTGTAATTGTTCTTACGTCAGGATGTCAGTGTTAAAGTTTTACAATGGGTCCATCTCAGTCAGTTCCCTAGTTCACTGATCAGGATTTCACACAATCCTTCTAGTGCGCTGAAACCGTGGCGCTCTAAAAAGTCCCACAATGCACTGTGAAAACCAGGGCTCATTGATGCTCACGGTGGCCGAGAGTATCTGAAATCGCATACTCTCTTAAATAGATACTTTTTTTGCAGCTAAAATAATGTTTTAAATAGAATGAATGTGTGTAGTATGAATGTAATCTGGACATACTACATTCGCCATGTTGCCCTTATCACTTGACCACCCAGCATTAATTGTGTCGTCTCACTGTTGTTTACAATTCTTCTCTTGTGGCCTCATGGGATAGTAAAGTGTCTATCGTATGCACACTTTAAAATCTCGTCGGAAGAATAGGTAATCTGGGTACTTTTTGCCTTCTTTTTGCCCTTTGTCTTTTTGTCACATATTGTTTTTCGCCTACTATTTAGTGGGGAAGTATGCGATTTCAGATGCTGCCCATGTCCCTTAACGGAATAAATCATGTGAGGGAACTCACTACACATAATGACACACGCTAGACTATTGTTTTTATTATTTTTATTATTCAAACCATTATTTAATAATAGTTCAGCATTTACATACATACATGCTAGACAGATCATATGATGAACATAATCTTGCTTACATTTATCATTTATTTATGGCTGGAATTGCTGCACGTACTGTATTTGTAACAAGCAAAGTATGTATATAATAATGTACTTTTAATAAAATTAACGTAATGTCAGAAAGATATCAGTTCTGTTCAGGAATACCAGTAGTGATGTTGTACAATGAGGACATCGTGAAATAGAGTCATCAGTGTCCCAATGTGTAGTGAGCCAAGGTCCTCCTTACTGTCCTTGAGAGCGCTCAAAATCATGACATAGGGAAGCTAGGGACAATCCAATAATATATGCCTTTGTATGGCGCCCTCTGCAGGTCAGTAAGTGGAAAGAAGCTTTGCTCCAGCTGTGCACATCCGCTGGGTAAAGGAGCAGCTATGATCATTGAAACCTTGGGGCTGTACTTCCATATTCAGTGTTTCAAGGTAATGTTCGTTTATGTTAGTCTCAGTTTGTGTGAGTAATGTCTATGTCTTCTTATATGCACATCCTATGTGTTTTAGTGTGGCGTGTGTAAAGGGTTACTTGGTGACACAAGTGCTGGAACTGACGTCAGAATTCGAAATGGACTTCTTAATTGTCAAGAATGCTACTTAAAATCAAGGGGTGAGTCAATGTTTTAAATGTATGATCCTAAAGGTGCAGGTTATTGTAACTGTAGTTTTTCTGTATTTTGTAAGATAAACATGTTCTAAATAGCATTAGCTTTTAATTCATTTAATAATTTCTTCAACTAAAGGACTTTTTTTTTATTTGTTGATATATATGTAAATCCCATAAGAGTTTTTCATTTTCTGACAAACCACAATTCAAATTATGTACAGTGAGTGTTTAATAGCATTCTGTAATGAATGATTTAACAGGATAAACTCTCTGAAATTGCCTAATTTCATAGCTAAAATTTTATGTATCCTAAATTAAAAAACAAAAAAGTAAAACTGTTAAAGTAAAATGACGATTTATAATAATTACAATTATAATGTACAATTTTTTTACACACTTTTTACACAATTTGACAGTTTAAATGGAAATTATAGACAAGAAATAATTCCGTCAAGTGATAATTTAATTTATTTATATTTGTACACATACATAACTGGGGTTATGGTTATTTTATATTTTTATATATCATCGTTTTTTAAATGTAATAATATTTTTATGATTCATTTATATAGGTCCCCTAGGTCTGGGACAAGGGTAAAACTGTACAACACATATTCAAGACAATTTTTCTGGCCGATTTTAATGCTCCTCCTTTCTTGCAGCTGCTGGTCAGCCAACAACATTGTGAGGCCTCTGTACTTCTGACAAGGAAATGGAACCGAAATCAGGTTAAACCAAGCCAGGACCAGACCCAAGAAGAACGGATTTTATGTCTATACAACATTTCCAATTATTTTCCTTACAGCACAATCAAGCATAGACATTAATGTCAAAACTGGAATCATGAACACATGACGGGTTTTCCTCGGGACTTTGTTTGACTATTTTTGTGGTTACTGAAATATGACATGATAAAGACAAGTCCATAAAATATATTATAGCCAGTCTGTTTATACTGTTAGTTTTACACTTTAGAAGAAGTACTGGTGGCACTTTACCTCACAGTGGCCATGTTACATATATTTAAATAGCAATAAGGTCAGAAACATACTTTACGCAAATGCAGATGTGCATTCTTGTTTAAAGGCATCAGTACCCAACCTCAACTAATGGGACGATAAGATAGAGATAATGTGCCAGTAACCCAAATACAACCCCATTTCCAGTAAAGTTGTAAAATGCAATAAAATCTAGAATCTGTGATTTGTTAATCCCTTTTAACCTTTCTTTAACTGACAAAAGTACAAAAAAAGATTCAAAGAAAAGATTTCCAGTGAATTCACTGACCAGCGTGTATTTTGTAAATATTTTTTATGTTTTATTTTAATGGGACAGTGGCATGTTTGCCACTGTGTCACATCACCTTTCTGTTTATTACACTTTTCAATCATTATTTGGGAATTGAGAATATTAATTGTTCCAATTTTACAAGTGAAATGTTTGCTAGATCTCGTCTTATATAAGACAGCTGCTCAACAGTCCATGGTCGTCGTACTCTGATTCTCCTTTTCATGATGGGACATTTTTAGTAAGAGACAGATCTGGACTGCAGGCAGGCCAGTCAAGCACATCCACTGTATGGTGCAGAGTTAAAGATGTAATCTTGATGACAGTATGTCTCTGTACTATCTCAGTACACACCATGGCACCTTCACATATGTGCAAGTCACCCATACACTGATGCACTCCCATACCATGATAGAGGTTTGCTTTTGCATCCGTTGATTATGAAAGTCTGGATGGTCGTTTTTTGTCGTTTGAGAACTCAATGTCTGTTTTTCCCAAAAATCAAGTTAAAAAAAACGCAGATTCACCTGCCCACAGCACACATTTCCACTGTCTTTTGGACCATCTGAGATGAGCGCGGGCCCAAAGAACATGCCGACATCTCTGCATAGAATTGATGTATGGCTTTTTCCTTGTGTAACAGAGACTCAAGTTGCATTTCTTGAAGCAGCCATAGACTGTGTTAAATGACAACGGTTTACCAAAGTTCTCCCGAGCCCATGTGGCTATATTTAACACGGTAGCATGATGGTTTCGCATGTAATGTCATCCAAGGGCTCAAAGGTCAGAGGGAACCTGACAAGTTGCCAGGATTTCACTGGATTCCCTAAATCTTTTCACAATATTATGTATGATAGGTGGTAAAATCCGTAAATACTTTGCAATTTTGCACTAAGAAATTAGATTTTTTAAATTGTTTCACAGTTCTATAAAGAAATTTGGCACAAAGTGGTGAGTCATGATCCATGGCAGTGTTATTGTGGACTGTTTCAAAACAGCTTATCTTGGATAGTCTATAACCTTTCACTCTTATTTTGTTTATATTTACAAAATACAATTCCCAACTTTTCTGGAAATGAGGTTGTAATATTCAGGTAGCCAACTATAAATATAAGATCTACATTCTCTGCAAGAATTTTATCCAACTTTTTCTCTACCTTTCTCAAAACTGACTAGAAGCCAACGGCATACAACACCATTCTAGAAACAAAAAGTTCTGTATTCTGACAAAACAAGCAACTTCTAAATGGAAGATATTTCATTTCGATTTTTAATGTCACAGTGTGGTATACACACTAGTAAGTGTGTGTAGCTAGAAGCGCCTGCATCCACGTAGTTATTTAGAGTACAATAACGACATGGAATTAAAAAACTTCCACAAGCTAACTTAGTTATACTTATACACTGTAACATGGGCACTGTAATGTAGAGTGTGACTGAATCCATTTCTATAGTGAGGTAGCACAAACGTCCAGTTTTCATCCAAGAAAATGTTGCATCTGTTATTTTATTAATAATAGATAATCTCAGTTTTTGTAAAGGTCTTGCAGGTCTCTCACATTATTAATCAATCTTAGGCAACCGTTGTTGCACTAACAGACGAACGCATGATGTGCGACTCTTAGGCCTAGCTGATTTGTCCTGATGCCTTAACTGACAACATGAAATGAAAAATACTGATAAAATTGTCCATTACCTTTATTTCTGGTTTGAAAAAACATGTCTTCATGAACTGGAGTGGATTTGATGTTCTATTCCTTCCTCCATTTTGCATTGCCTGTTTTATCTTGTTTGATAAGTGAGGGGTTTGATACTTTATTTGTGTTTAACAACCCATGTAGACAGCATGTTGCTAGCAGGTAGATCTTACATTTCCATTCGATTACTTTTCCAACTTTATGTTATTGATATTTACGTTTTGCTCTGCATTTGAATGGTAAGAAAATTGCATGATCCCAGAGACTTTGCTTGGTGACGCTTTACATTACAATGTCAATGTTACACATACATTACATGCTCCTTAAAGTGAATTACTAAAATAAATAACATTAACAGTGTGCAAAGTCGCTCTCCATATAATAACTTAAGCACTGTAATGTATAGTGTAACTCTTTTTTAGCTTTTAAAACTGTTCCGTTAAAACCAGTTTTATGTGTTCTGTTGCCTTTCTCTCTTCTGCAATGTTGTGCCTTAGAAAATGCGCTCCTAGATAATGTCTAGTGTCGGCCACCCTTGCATCCAAAGCTTCAAGTTACCAATGTGTATTGGTGAGAGTATTATGCATATGCACTGAGCACTCTGCTTTTACCCTTGTACTTTATTCAAACACTCTGAATGTGCGAGCAAGAGATTTAAAAATGAAAAGCACACCCTTCGTACGCTTTTCAGTCATTTCATGAGCATTTAGAGATGTAAAATTGTTAAATATCCATATTTATATTCATCTAAATCAACTGGGAAGAATTTCATATTCAGTGGAATCCTAATGTCATCGAAGTATCAAATACAACAACAGATTATATTCAACAAAAATAGCATATATTTCCTGCTTTTATAACATCTGCTTTTGCTTTCTGTTAATATTTGAACTTTGATTAAAATACATCATCATTTAGATCCGGGGGTTTGGACTGTTGCTTCTGTATCATTTGTTTTATTTTGTGACATTGTAAGAATATGAACAAAATAAGCAACAAAAGTAAGGCAATAATTACTGGAAAGATTAGCCAAGGATGAGTGAGATGTGTATGACATATACCTTCATATTCTGTATTTATTATACCCTTTTAAAAATGAGCGATATAAGACGACCTACAAGACGCTGAAATGCAATGGCTTTTATAGCAAGTGTATGTTTTTAAATAAACTATAATAAACTATTTTAAATGCAGTTGCATTCGACCCACTTTGTGTTTGTGACTGTAAGTAGGAGACTGAATAACGTATTTTTTTAAATGCCATTCTTTGATATGTAGGAAAATGTATTTTTGTTATATAATAGTTGTTAGTCTACATATTATAGATCACTGGAACAAAACTACTTTAAAACAAAGCAATTGTGGAAGTATTTTTTTCTTGATTAAAATAATCAGGACAGAATGCACTTTAGTAAGTTATTTATTAATTTAACAAGTTGAAACAGCAAATATTGTTAAGTCAACTTAAAGAGAGCAGTTCAGCACTCAAGATTTAAAATAGTGAGTTGAAATGACGTTCTTCTTTTAGATGAATACAATCTGATATTACAAAATGAAAATCCGAAAGAAAAAGAAGAAGACCGAGAGCTTTGTCCTCCATTAAAATTGTATGTACGGTATACTGTCCCATGTCCAGAAAGGTAATAAAAAATAAGATATCGGCAGCGTCACTGTGGAGTCATGAACGCGGATTGACAACAGACTCGGAAGAGAAAACAATGCTGAATAAAGTCATACTTTTTGTTATTTTTGAACTAAAATGTATTTTCGATGCTTCAAAACATTCTAACTTAACCACAGATGTCACATACGGACTACTTTGATGTTTTTATTACCTTTCTGGACATGTATTCCATACATATATGAAACTGTGTTCCGAAGATGAACAGAAGTCTTATGGCATTAGGGTAAATCTTTAATGACATAATTTTCATTTTTGGATGAACTAACCCTTTAATACAGTATTTTACTTTAAAACATGGATATTTTTCTTACACAAACACACCGCTTTGCTTTTATTAAGGCCTTTATTAACCCCCCATAGCCGTTTAGATTACTTTTATAATGGATGGATGCACTTTTTTGGGGTTTCAAATTTTGGGTTGCCATTCACTGCTTGGATTAGCCAGGACATTTTTTAATATAACACCGATTGTATTCATCTAAAAGAAGAATGTCATATGGCTTGAGGGTGAGGAAATCATGGGCTAATTTTCATTTTTGGGTGAACTATTAAGTTTTTAAGTTGAAGGTAGACATTTTTACACTAAAGCAAAGTATATATGGGATGATTTTCCTATCCAAACGCATGAATTCAATACAATACAAAAAAGATACAGTTAGTAAATAATTTATGTTTTATAACTGTTTTTTTTTTTTTGTTTGTTTTTTGTAGCATTGTTCTCATCAAAGAATATGCATGACCTCTTACCTCATGAGATCCTAACAGATAAATAAGATAAATAAGGTATAGGTAATGGCACTAACTGAGACCTAAACAATGATTTGAAATGGCACGTCTTTGACTTTTACTGCTCAACACATGCACGCAATAAAGTTGCACAGTGATGGTGACCGCTTGACCTCTGTGCTTCAAGAGAAGTCATGCCTAACAAGGGCAGTTCTTCTGGAGCGTGGCCCTCTCTGAGACTGCTGGTGTCCTGTTTCTGCTCTTCGGTTTGGGTAAGAGTGGGCTGTGTGCTGTCTGGGTCAGGAACTGTCATTGTTTTGGAGCTGTCATGAGAAGAACTGCGCACTTTGGATGACGACTCCATCCATTTTGCAGCTCGCTCCTGTTTACGAAATTTAGCTCGTCTGTTCTGGAACCAGACCTGAATACAATAAAGCAATAAAATAAAGAACCTTTTTAATAAATAGGTTATAGTAGGTTATACATGTAGGTTCAGAATTGTATTCATTTCAGCATAATTTGTGTTTTGAGGATAACTTGGAACACTATCAGATCCACAAAAGTGTAACAATTGTTATTTTAGAGGTACATCAGCTTGTGCAGTAACCTAAAATTGTGCAGTACCATGTACTGTATACATTTTACCCCTAAAAGATGGATAATAATACCTCAGAATGGCAATATGTACCTTAAGGTTCTACTATGAATAGGCCTACTGCCCCAGTGACAAGCTGTACCCCTAAAGGTACGATTTTTACCAAAAAAATGTCTGACGGTGTAATAGGTCTTATTTACAACCAAAAACATATATTTATGACAAATAAAGGTTATATCTTGGTAATATATTACCTCTGTCTGAACATGCTGAACAAATATAGGCCTCTGATTTTGCTTATTGCCACTGTTCCAGGTCGGTTCTTTTCTGGGGCTACTGCTTAGTCAGTTGTACGGCTATGAAGGGAGTCTTAAATCTTATCTCTCTGATAAGAACAGAAGAACACATACCTGAACTCGAGCTTCAGTAAGATGGATCTCCTGCGCAAGCTCTTCTCGCGTGTAGATGTCTGGATACTGAGTGTGTGAGAACACGCGCTCGAGCGCTTTCAGCTGCGCGCTGGTGAAGATGGTGCGGACGCGCCTTTGTTTGCGTCTCTCCGGGAAGCCTCGGTCATAACTCAGAAGATTGTGATGAACTGGAAATTAAATGAAAGTTTAATTGAACATAAAAAATATATTTTACAATTACTAAAAGGGTCGGTAAGATAAAAAAAAAAAAAAAACTTTTATTGAAAAAGGTATCGTATGCTCACCAATGCTGCATTTAGCCCATTGGCTACATAAAAAATACATTAAAACGGTATATTGTGAAATATTTGTATAATTTAAAATATTTGTTTCTATTTTAATATATTTTAAAATGTAATTTTTCATGTGGTGGCAAATATATATTTTTGTAACAATGCAAAATCTAGATTTTTTATGCTTACTATATATATATATATATATATATATATATATATATATATATATATATATATATATATATATATATATATATATATTTAAGACTTTTGAACGGAGATTTGTTCTGTTTTTGTTTTGACTAATTAAAGGAGTTTTAGATAAAGTTTCAAATATAAGTCAATTTAAAATAATTACACCCTTAATTAATGTAATATAACATTATTAAAACATAGACCAACCTGTAATGTAGTGTGAGGAGGGTTGATGAGAACCGGGCGCAATGAAATGGCAACTGGTTGAGGTACCCAAATTACACCTGTTATACTGAAAACCGAAGGGCTGACTGCAGGAGCTGAACTCCGTGGAGCGGCTAGAAGCTCGGCCAGTGTCCATCTCAGGCTCGTATGCAGTAGGGGTTAGGTAGCTGTACTCCATCACAAGTGATCACAAAGTCTCTCTGGTGCACTTCTCTGAAATGTTCGAGAGGAGCTCTGTGGCTTTTATTAGCCCCGAAGTTCAGCTGATTAAGTCGGGCACTGACACGTGGCGGTGGGTCTCATTGTATTATGCTTTTGACATGTCTCTCCATCATCTCTGCTTCCACCTGCATCATCCTATCAACAGCATAATGATCCATTACATAGCCTCTTACAGCCTATAAGCCTACACACGTTTGCATGCAGGTTACATGTTGTATGAGTTAAAAGTAAAAAATTACATCTCGTTTCCTATTATACCTACCACAAACTCTGAATATAACAATAACAAGTGTTTTAACACAACTCATTGGTATTTATTTAGTCATCTTAGAAATTAAAAGAACGTTCCATGGATGTAAATCGTGATTGTGATTTTTACTGTTCCCTTTATCTGTAATGTCTGTAGCTATTTGAAATATTATTAAAAAGAATAAAATAAAATAAATCAACGATGCATAGCCTTCTTACACACATTGCATGCCAATAGCGTTACAAAGGAACAATGCATAACGACGTTGTAAGCTGTTTCAGAACAACAACATATAAAACATACACGTTATGCATTTTATTGCATGCAGATAATGGGAAGATGCTTTTATCTAAAACCTTACCCTGGTGAAAATATCAGCAACTTTTCATTACCGAACATTTTGTATAGGCTACAGTTTCTTGTAGGCTTTTTAGCAATTCACATTTATTTGATTTTACTTGGTTTGAACCTTGAATGACATTTGACATGAACTAGGTCATATAGTTATTGTGTGGTGTAAGTGTATATGTAGGTGGAAAAGAGAGACAGGAGATGATAGAGTGGGTTTTGATGCAAATATCCACGCGTCTTTGTGCTGAGCAAGCGGGTCTCACGTTGAGCTGCTCAAAGGATTGGCGAGTGTGCAGCCCCATCCATCATAACGTTATGAGAGCAACAGTCCTACACAAGAGCACCAGCTGAACGATATTATAAACGCTGCCATGATTAGTCGTGTTCGGCTGGTACCATTAACGGTGTTTTAAAAGGGACATCTGCGTACATGTGAATTTGCTACAGGCACATTCGGGCTTAACAATAGCTTTCCAATGATATCAAATGATAAATCATTATTTTGTTAAATTGCACGAGATTATGACCCATCAAACAATTTAAATTGTTGCACTGAAAGGGGGACTGGTTAATAAATCAGTCAAATTTTTAATGAACACAGTATAATGTTTAATAAAATTTCTTAATACCCCCCCCTCTTTTTCCCCCTTCACATTTACAGAACAGTATGTGCCTCGCGTTTTGTTACAACAAAGTGGGTTATCTATTGGTTAAAAAGAAGTAAAATATATAGGCTAGGGCTAGGCACTCCAATCACTTGCCCCTTTCACCAGCCCCTTTCACACTGCGATTCCGGCAAATGGAGTCTTAAACATTTGATCAGCTGATGAACAGCCTGTTTCAGTTTAAATGCAGTTTTCAATAAATTGCCCACTCTCTATTTTTTTGTCTCTTGCTCCTGTTTCTTCTTTTGGGATTTTGAAGCAGCACTTACAACCACTTATGATCCACAAGTGCGAAATGTGTAAAACTTGCAATGCATCCCCTGGTCTTAAGATTTTGTTCAGGTATTTTACAGATAGGCTATAGATACAGACCTATTAACAGGCATAATAAATTCGAAGGCAACACAGAAATTCAGAATACGCTAAAGAGTTGATCACGCTCAAAATAGGCCTATTCGAAATATAACAATTTGATATTGATATTTAGCCTAAACAAATAGGCCTAAGTCTGAGCTGACCTGGCGCTGATCTAACAACTTCATTTTGTTAAAATATACTACAAAAATATAAAATCACTTCTATGCTTACGGCAAACAATTTTATTTTTATTTTTTTAAATTATTTTTTAGCCTACAACAAACCTTTTTCCCATTCTGGCACGCTTGGAAATTTGAATTAGGCTAATTTATAAATCTTGTATTTTTATAGGCACATAGGCCTATTGAACTAATTTATTAAATATCTTATAAGAGTACGAAAATAAAAATCTTCTTTATGTTGTGTTCGTGGATACAAATCAGCACACTCCTCACACACATAGCAGGTATGTAACTGAACTTTATTCAACACTCCCACAGTCACAAACCCCCTGCTTAGGGGCGTGGCTTACTCAGTAGCGATCTCACTAATCAGATATCACTACATCTCCCCTTCTCAAAATAATAATTTTTTTTAGGAACTCAAAAATGTTACTATTTGTGACATCAAAAACACACTGTAACCATTTTACTCCTTTCTAAGCATACATGCTATCCATCTCTAATGTAAAAGAAAATTTAGCTTTAAGGACAACTTATATCCCACCATTTTGTCTTTAGCATACAATTTAACTTTTTTTTTTTTTCATTAACATTTTGTTCTCTTTTTTTTTTTTTTTTTTTTTTTTTTTTTTTTTGCATATATACATAAAGGAGGTCAGGGTGGACTACCTGAGCACTCCTGGCACAGTGAGAGGATTATTCTGCCTCTGTTATCACCAGCCATGAACTAAAGGTTCATTCTTCTTGGTGGAATAGACAAACGTCCCGACCTTGTGTAAGTTCCATGTCGGGTAGGTATCGCCAACTGTGAACTCGGAGATGGTTGATGGACTGTTGGCATCTGGCTGTCAGGTGTGTGATCATCCTCAAATGCCTCAGGCCAATCAACTGCTTGTTCCATGTCTGTTTCAGGTTGGTGGAGTCGAACCAATGCTCGTCTGTTGCGTCGAATATTTCCTTGAGAAGTTTTCACAACAAACGACCTTGGGGCCTGCTGTCGGATCACTTTCCCTGAGGAAGCTTGGTCCCTAATCCAAACAGTCTGTCCAGGTTTCAGTGGTGACAGAGATCTAGCTCTGTGTCTCTTATTGAATGAATTTCTTGTGCGAGCACGTAAACTGGATTCAAACCGTTTCAGTTTGTCTGCGTCTGGAAGTTTTGGTGTGAGGAGAGACGGCAGAGTTGGTAAGCATGTCCTCAGTCTTCTGCCCATTGACAGTTCCGCTGGACTGTAGCTGTTTGCGAGTGGTGTGGAGCGGTATGCCAGCAAAGCTTTGAATGGATCTGATGCTTTCCCCAAAAGCTTCTTGACCGTTTGTACCGCTCTTTCGGCTTCACCATTTCCTTGTGGATACCGTGGGCTGCTTGTAATATGCTTAAAATCATACTCCCTCGAAAATTCCCGGAAGTCAGCACTGCTATACTGCGGCCCGTTGTCAGATATTAGTATCTCAGGTATCCCATTCCGTGCAAACACTGCTTTCAGATGTTCGATAATGGTTGCAGAGGAAGTTGATGTTAATTTGGCCACATCGACATCTCTTGAATAATAGTCAACTGTTAAAAGGTATTTTTGTCCCTTTAGTTCAAACAAGTCTGTAGCTGCTCTCTGCCATGGATATGATGGAAAGTCTGTTGGTTGTAGAGGTTCTACGGACGTCATGGAAGCCTTTCTACATTCATCACATTGTTGCACCATGGTTCGCAACTGTGAACTCAGGCCGGGCCACCACACAGACTGTCTTGCTCTTTGGCGACATTTTTCAATTCCTTGGTGTGCCTGATGAATGTTAAGCAGGACTGAACTTTTGAGTGAGGCAGGGATTATTAACCTTGTTCCATGTAGGAGCAGTCCGTCGAGGATTGAAATCATGTCTCTTTCCAACCAGTAAGGTCTGAGTTCATCGTTCGTTTGCACCGTTCTCGGCCATCCATACTCATGATACCTCGTTACTTGGCTGCATAGAGGGTCTTTCTTTAACTCCTCCCGAATGTTGTCCAGGCGGTTTTTCGAAGCAGGAAAACTTTTCCCTATCTGGAAGAGGTAAATATTTGTATCTTCCATGAGAGTTGAGTCAGCATCCATTACTTCACTTGTAGAGGGCATCCTTGAAAGCGTGTCTGGAGTTGTGAACTGTTTCCCTGGAACATGGCTGATCTCGTAAGAATATCTCATAAGCCTCATTCTGAACCTTTGCAGCCTTGGAGGTAAATCATCCAGATGTTTTGTGCTTAATAAGCTCAGAAGTGGCTTATGGTCTGTCTCGAGGAGGAAATGTTTCCCAATGAGATAGCAGCTGAAACGTTCGCATGCCCAAACAAGTGCTAGAGTCTCCTTCTCTATTTGAGCATATCTCTGCTCCGTTGGAGTTAATGCTCTGGACGCATATGCAATGGGTTTCCATGCATCGCTGAACTTTTGAAGAATCACTCCTCCCAGACCAAAGGACGATGCGTCTGCTGCGACTTTAGTTTCCTTGCTGGGATCAAAGAGTGCTAAAGTTGGCATCATAATAAGCTCTTTTTTTAGCAACTCGAATGACTCTTGCTGTGGTGAGTCCCAGGACCACAGACTTTTCTGAGAGAGAAGGTCTCGCAAGGGCTTTGTTTTCTCAGCCAGTTCTGGAATAAACTTCCCCAATTGGTTCATCATTCCAAGAAAGCTGCGTACCTCAGACACGTTGGTAGGTTCACGCATATTTTGTACTGCGACCAGTTTGTCTGGATCGGGCTGTAATCCATCTGAGGACAGCTTGTGGCCTAAGAACTTGACTTCTGGTTTTGCAAATTCACACTTCTTTTTGTTAAGTGTTAGGCCGGCACTCCGAAGCTTCTTTAGTACTGTGTCCAGTCTGGTGTCATGTTCCTCGGGTGAAGTTCCATATATGAGGATGTCATCCATATGACATTTTACTCCATCTAGTCCTTCCAAAATCTGACACATTCTCAACTGGAACAGCTCTGGAGCACTGGAGATCCCAAATGGAAGCCTTTTGAATGCGTAACGCCCAAATGGCGTAATGAATGTGGTCAACGGTTGCGACTCTTCAGCCAAACGGATCTGCCAAAATCCAGAATTGGCATCTAACTTTGTGAAGATTTTAGCTCTGGCTAACTGGCCTAAGGTGTGGTCTACTGACGGCAAAATAAATTTCTCTCTTCTGACCACACTGTTCAGTTTGGTCAGGTCAACACAAATTCTCACCGTGTTGTCAGGCTTAAGTACTGGAACCATACCCGAACACCAGTCACTAGGTCCCACTACTTTCTTGATGATGTCGAGTTTCTCCATCCTGGCTAACTCCTCTTTGACTTTTTCCATCAATGGTACTGGGATCCGTCTTGCCACATTCACAGAGTAAGGTGTTGCATTGGGCTGTAACTTGACACAGTACTCCTCTTTCAGCTCCCCTAGGCCTGTGAAAAGTTCTGGATATTTCTCTTGCCACTGACATTCTGTGATGTTATCCAGTCTTGCAATGAGGCCAAGTTTTTCAATGGCGTGTCTGCCCAGGAGTGGTGTGAATAGATTTTTAACCACATAGATGTCTTCCTCTATTTTTTTCTCATTTCTTGAGATGCTGGTAGAAAACACCCCTTTCACATCTAGGACATGCTTTCCTGGTCCCATCAGTGTTTTCCGTGATTTCTTCAGACCAGTGTTGCTATTTGAGGTGAGTTGTGTAAAAACAAATTCCGGTATCGCTGTGACATCTGCTCCCGTGTCCATTTTCATTTTTACCGGCTGTTCCAAAATCTGAACGGTTGTGCACCAGCCTTGAGTGTTTAACTCTACAGCTCCAAGGAATGCTTGTCCTTCATCTGAATCATAGTCCTCTTTAACCTCATGAAGCACTGTCTTTGAATGACATTGGCTCATAAAGTGGCCTGTCCTGTTGCACTGATGACAGACAGCCTCTTTGGCTGGGCAGAGATCTTTTACATGATATGGTGATTTTCCACATCTCATGCAGCATGATGTCTTTGATTTTTCTTTGCGATTTTTCTGGAAACTTGTCCAATTTCTGCCTTTCCCTGACTTGATTAACTTTTTAGACGAATCCTGTTTGTACTTTTCTTTATGTACAGCTTCTAGCTTTAGGTCTTCGTCCTCATCCTGCCTAAGTTCTGCCTGCTGTTTTCTGACCGTTTCACTCTGTCTGGCCATCGTTATGGCTTTTTCCAAAGTTAGGTTTGCGTGTAGTTGAAGGCGCTCTGACAGTTTGATGTCTTTCAATCCAACAACAATTCGATCTCTAATTAGTTCGTCTCTCAAAGATCCAAAAGCACAGCGTTCTGACATTGAATACAGTGCAGTGATAAAATCATTAACTGGTTCATCTGGCTCTTGTTTCCTGGAGTTAAACTTTGCTCTCTCATAGATCACATTTATTTTGCCAGTGAAACATTCTTTGAATTTGTTCTGCACAGTTTCATAATTTCCACGCTCTTCTGTTGTCATTGCCAATCCACACAAAATGTCATCAGCTTTGTCTCCCATACAATAAATCAGTGTGTTAACTTAGTGCAAGTCTGATGCTTGTGCAAGGTTGCTTGCAACTCTGAATCTTTCAAATCGTCTGAGCCATCTTTCAAAGTCATTTGGCTTTGTAAAATCAAATGGATCAGGAGGTCTGATTTGATATGAAGATATGGGTGCTGGTGATTCCTCCATTTGCTTTGAAGATTGTTATTTGTTTTACATTTGTTTCCTTTGCAAACTTGTGCGCTTTATTCAGCTTTTGTGCGTTATCATAATTCGCTTCTGTGTGTCTCTGCCTGCACCCCTGTTGCTTAGTGACGGCACCCCTCCCCCGCTCTTAACTTACGATGCGTTGGGTAAGCGTGTGCTGATCTGCTTGCTGAATTCCCTTATTTCTCGTTGGAAACAGCATAAACTACACTCTTACTTGAACATTTCTTGTCCCGCGGTGCTTGTTGTCTTATTCAACAGATTGTCACTCGTTGGAGACTGTTCTATCCGATTCTGACACCATGTTGTGTTCGTGGATACAAATCAGCACACTCCTCACACACATAGCAGGTATGTAACTGAACTTTATTCAACACTCCCACAGTCACAAACCCCCTGCTTAGGGGCGTGGCTTACTCAGTAGCGATCTCACTAATCAGATATCACTACACTTTATAGCCTATAGCTATAACTAGCTCGATCTTTGTCGATTTTTGATTCAAATCAATTCTGATACATTTTTCGTCGTTGTTGTTGTTTTTGTTGGAACAGGAAATTTAAACAAATTGATTGACTGTGTTTTATATTTTATCAAATCTAATGAAATTTACATAGACAGTAAAAGAAATGGACGGAGCGTTCCCATTGACTTCTACGGCGTTCAATGAAGTCAACCTAGGGGCACTCACTTCCTGATGGCTGAGCGAACTGCGCAGGCTCAGACTGAGCTTGACGACGTAGATGTGACGTGAGCCTCCTGTCTGACAGCTGTAGGTCTTCTAGTAGATGTGGAAAGCGAAAGCTGAATCACGTTGTTTAAATATTTTCTCCCGTTGCTTTTGGCTCACTATGGTCTTCTCCCCATTCTTCCCCCTTGACTTTATCAGACTTTATGTCTCCACGTCCCCCCGACTGTCTCATAGACAGTAAAAGATTGCCTGTGAGCGTCTCCTCAGGTCTATACGGTAATTTCTCAACTGTGCGACACAGTCGCGTTGGTTATGACGCAATCGTTAGCCTATTTTTACAAAAACAGCTTCTACGGGGCGATAGTGTAAGATACAAGGTAACGGAGCCTTTTATGCATTGTCGTGTTTCTTTAGAAATAAACAATGGACAAATGGAGTCTTTAAACGTCTCAGATGTAAAGTTATTCACTGTCAAAGTGACTCAAAAATGAATGGGAGTCAATGGGATGCTAACAGCAGGTGATGGCTTGGTTAGCAATGGCAGCCCCTAGGGGTGGAACGCTTTCCGAACGCTAGATTACCCCCTTGGAAATTTAGCCGTCGCTTACGCTCATCTAGTGCACACGCAAATACCATGCGACAATATTATACTTACGTCATAACATTGCGCACAGGCTTTACACAGAAAAAAGCGTGTGAGTGGATGTAGTGGTGGATCTTGTTATTTATGTGATATAATCAAGCTGTCAAAATGAGAGATACTCCGCTATCAAACTGCGAGAGGCTTTTTCTTCTTAAAGCTATAGAAGAGAAAAAAGTAAGTTGCAATATATTTGGATGTCGTAATTAAATGTCGTGATCATTGCCATTCTACATTTCAAATCTTTAGCTGACTAGTTACAGAACCATATTTTTGTTTTCTGTAGCGCTTAGATGGGAGACAGACGTATGATTACCGGAATATTAAAATCACTTTTGGAACCGATTATGGCTGCTGCATCGTGGAACTTGGAAAAACAAGGTATCAGTTATAGTTGCTTTAACAGTTAAACCACCGATTCTGAAGGCACAACAGACAATCTCTTGTTTACTATCTAGGAGGTGATAGTCTGCTTTTGTGTTTGTTTGTGTACTTCCTCGAAAATCTCATTTTGAACATGTTTTTTTTTCCTTTCAGGGTGTTGTGTCAGGTATCTTGTGAGTTGGTACCTCCAAAAGATTCACGTCCCACAGAAGGCATCATGTTTTTAAATTTGGAATTGTCTCCCATGGCATCACCAGCCTTTGAGCCCAACAGGTTCACACTCACTCACACAAAATCATGTGAATGATTCTCTTGCGTGTTTTCCTTCTCCTAACCCCTGTGTGTCTTCTATAGGCAGTCCGAGTTGTTGGTGTTGTTAAACAGACAGCTTGAGAGGTGTCTAAGGAATTCTAAATGTATAGACATGGAGTCTCTATGTGTAGTTTCAGGAGAAAAGGTAATATACATACCTGTCATATATACATTATCATACAAAAGTTACTTTTTTATATTATTATTAAATTAATACTTTTATTTGGCATGGATTCATTAAAAGATGTATGGACCCCAATAACCATCTAAAATGGTTGCTTAAGTTCTTATTCCCATAGTAAAATGTGCCTCATGAAATGTCCCTTCACTCATTGTGCTTCCGTTATTGACAGGTTTGGCAGATACGGGTTGATGTCCATGTATTAAATCATGATGGAAACTTGATGGATGCAGCAAGCATTGCTGCCATTTCTGCACTCTCACATTTTAGGCGACCAGACGTTGCTATTCAGGGACGAGATGTTACTGTGGTGAGTCCTTGAATCCCAGAATGGATGCATTTGGCAAGTGATATCTTTCAATTCTTGGTTTATTCCATAATTTTTTTGATTGTGTGTTTTCGGCAGTTCAGTCCAGAGGAGAGAGATCCGATTCCTCTGAGCATTTATCACATGCCCATATGTGTCAGCTTTGCTTTCTTCCTGCAGGGGTAAGAAACATCACATGCACATAATCTCTTAAATTATTCTCTTTACTGATCTGATTCTACAGGCAATTAGGATAAAGAATTTTATGGAAGAATGTTTCTGCCACAGAATAAAAATAAATAAAGTAAAATAACTTTTATCCCCCCCCCCCTTACTTTTACCCCCCCCCCCCATCTCAATATCTCACAAATGTGACTCACAGAGATTGAGATTAAAAGCTTTCTTCAATTGTAAGAGAAAAGGCTAGAATTGTGATATAAACTAGTCCAATTATGATGGAAAAGACGCAATTGCATGTTTATATCTCATAATTCTTAAAAATTATTTTTATCTCAATTGCGAGTTTATATCACTCATTTCTGAGAAAAAAAGTGAATTCTCACAATTAAAGGGGGGGGGGGGGGGTGAAACACTCAGTTTCAGTCAATCTCATGTCAATCTTGAGTACCTATAGAGTAGTATTGCATCCTTCCTATCTCCGAAAAGTCTTTAGTTTTATTATACTTATAAAAGAAATATAGGCTGTACCGAGTCTTTCCGGAAAAAAACAAACGGCTGGAGGCGTATCGTGTGGGCGGAGCTAAAGAATGACGAGTGCGCACAAAGCGGTGACATCCTCAAGCGTCGAGAATAAAACGTTACTCTAATAAACCATGGCTATCAATCAGATTCGACTAATACATATTATGATCCAGAATCAGATCCGGAGGCTGAAATAAATTGAACAGGAGAAGCAACAACAGCAGGACGTCCGTCTCTGTGGTATGTACTGTATTTAGTGGCCTGTTAACATGTGTGTCTTTACTCGCAGTTTATGAGGACATGATTCGGTTTATGGACTATTGTATGTGACTAAACATTAGCAGTAGCAAGCAAAACAGTTTTGCATGTCAAGACTAGTGTAACGTTATACATAGAACAACAATGGAGTAACCGTTAGCGCATTTCAATGACGAAGCATGCTTTGTGAGAACGCTAGGTTTATGTTTGGGTGGTTTTACAATAAACAAACTGACACCTATATTGGTCAGCTAAACAAATTTATTTAAACACACACCATAGATCGCATGCTCCATTGATAAATTAACTAACGTTACACGATCGTGTTGTTTGCTGATGTTTACTTACGCGACGATAGCCAACAACACGGACATTTGAAGCAGTTTTACTCACCGCCTGCTTCCAAAGCACGACCGTTAACCTTTATCGTCACCGCTCCGTCAAAAACACACTTCTTTGGTAACATTGTTGATTTTGTGAAGTCCTGTGACAGCACTGACCGTGGAGATCCACTTTTGCGACACGACTGAAGCAATGTTGTGAAGCTTCCCGTCATTTCTGCGTTCAAATCGGTTCAAATGCAGCGCTGCCTTCCCGGAATGCTGTGCTGAAGCGTTGAAGTCGCTTGATGTCACCCATAGGAATAAAGTGGAGCGCAGCGTGATAGAAGTTTTGCACAGATGACTGGATCTGCACCTGAGAGAGTGTTTATGGGCCCCGTGCATTTGCTCTCTAGCTCTAGTCACACGCGCGTGCGCACCCTTCCGGGAGAAGAGCCTGTACGGCCCATACAAGGATATTCCGCTCTGTCGACGTCAAGCGGACCCATACTCAAGAAAAACTCTCCGAAACTTGTGAGAAACCGGAAGGAGTATTTTTGACACAGAAATACTCCATCAAACGTCCAACTTATTTTTTGAAACTTTGTCTATGTTTAGGATGGGAATCCAAGTCTTTAACAGTGTAAAAAGCTCAGTATGCATGAAACAGCATTTCACCCCCCCTTTAACGTTTTTTTTGTGTGTGTCAGTGGCAGAGACAAGCTTCACTGCAATTTACTTTTTGTGAATACTACTATGTATTGAGCTCTATTCACGCTGTTGTTTACAGTAATTGCTAAGTTTTAAGTCAAGATGTATGGGAGAATTAATTTTTCTACAATCTTTTATTACTTGTTATTCCTTCATAAGCTCATACTTGCTGGTTGACCCTTGTGAACGAGAAGAGCGAGTGAAGGATGGATTGTTGGTGATAGCCATGAACAAACATCAGGAGATCTGCTCCATTCAGTCCAGTGGAGGGATCATGCTTCTGAAAGACCAGGTAAGAGTGTGTGGCAGTTATCGTTTCTTAAGTCTAAATTGACTTATTTTAGGTCGTTTCATTGATTTATCGCGTAATGAACTTTAAAACTGTTTTTCACTATTCAACTGTACTCTGTGCATTTTTATGCAGTGTAGTACAATCCTATCAACATTTTGTTTTCCTGCAGGTTTTAAGATGCAGCAAAATAGCAAGCGTAAAAGTTTCTGAAATTACAGCACTCATCAACAAAGCATTAGAGAATGACAAAAAAATCAGGTGTGTGGAGTTTAAGATGTTTTGTTTTAAATTTAATTTAGATATTAATTAAATTATTAAAATCATACAAGGTCTTTTATCACTCTGTGTCATATTACAGCAAATATAAAGCAATGGAATAATTCACATTTATATTAAATGACTCTTTAAAAAGATTTTTTTCACCATTTTGTTTTTTTTTAGAAAGGAGGGTGGAAAGTTTGGCTTTGCTGAGTCAATGCCAAAAGAGCGAATCACAACCCTTAAGAGAGATGAAGCCACCGTGGAGATGATGGATGTCAAAGAGACAGCCGATGACATTGTGAAAAGAACAGAAACTTCCACAGAAGCGTATCTGATGCATATCTGGGCATGAGGAATAGCCAGTATAGAAGATGTTTTAATATCTGGTTTAGGAATGCAGAAAAAAGGGATGGTTTGACATCTAATTGGAGAAGCATGACATGCTAAATGAATATTGCTATGCCAGGTAAATTATTTTAGACAAATATTACTCCTTAACCCCAGAGCCAGCATTCCCTCTCCTGTTCTTCTTGCTATGGGAACTGCACAGGTAGGTGATGGCATTGTGAACTCATGGGGACTCGATGAGGATGAAGAGGATGAACCTCAGACAGAGGACAGAAAAACAGGTACACACTTGTGTGTTTTTTGTGCTATAGAGTTAATAAACATACTTCATATGTTTGTTCTACAATCTTATAAGAAATTGTCTGGCCAAAAATCTGTGTGTGCAGATGAAGTGATGGTTATCTCGGACAGTGAAGAGGAGGAAGTTATCATTCTTAACAAAGAAGCCCAGTGAGTAAAGTCATTTAACCTGTTCTCTTACTTCACTTATAAAAACAGATGCACTCATAATGCATACCCCAATACAGTGTGATATAACCAAATATCATTTTTTAAGGAAATCGAAGAAGAATAAAAAATGAACTTCAGCACTGCAGAGGAAAGAGATTATCATATATCAGACCCCCATACCACTGGATACTATTTGATATTTTTTTGTATTACAAAATAAAATAAAATGTGAAAGTATGTTGTTGCTTTTGTGTTATTAAAGTGAAATGAAACCATATCAGTAAATCTTCCAGCCATGTCAGTAAATCTTCCAGCCATGTTAATGAATGGAATTACAAATGTTTGAATGTATGTTTAAAGGGTTAGTTCATCCAAAAATGTAATTGTCATTAATGACTCGCCCTAATGTCGTTCCTCACCCATAAGACCTCCGTTCATCTTTGGAACACAGTTTAAGATATTTTATATTTAGTCCGACAGCGTATCTAAGTGTAGGCACACTATACAGTCCATGTCCAGAAAGGGAATAAAAACATCATCAAAGTAGTCCATATGTGACATCAGTTAGTTAGTTAGAATCTCTTGAAGCATCGAAAATACATTTTGGTCCAAAAATAACAAAAACTACGACTTTATTCAGCATTGTCTTCTCTTCCGCGTTTGTTTTCGAATCAGCGTATTGATTCATGATTTGGATCGCATGTCAAACTGCTGAAATCACGTGACATTGACGATCCGAATCTATTTTTTACGGCCTATGATCTGAATCATGAATCAATCTGCTGATTCATGACCGTTTGAATCTTTATTTAATATTTGAATACAAACGCGGAAGAGAAGATAATGCAGAATAAAGTCGTAGTTTTTGTTATTTTTGGACCAAAATGAACTACTTTGATGATGGACAGTATAGTGTGCCTACACTTAGATACACTCTCGAACTAAATATGAATGGAAGTCTTAGGGGTGTGGACATTAGGGTGAGTCATTAATGACAGATTTCATTTTAGGGTGAACAACCCTTTAAGTTCTCTTACACATGAAATCATAAACAAATCCTAATAAATTTAATAAATTTTAGTGTGGCCAGTACGAGGATCGAATGGGTGAACTTACACGTCAAATCATAAATAAATTTTAGTGTGGCCAGTACGGGGATCGAACCCGCGACCTTGGCGTTATTAGCACCACGCTCTAACCAACTGAGCTAACCGGCCAACTTACGTCAGTAGCAGCCATATGAGCAAACAAACTTATTTTAGACCAGCTGATAATCGCCACATATTTGGGAGATCTATCTTGATAAAGATTCTGCACATATTCTATTCTCCTCGTGTATACGTGCATTATTAAATTTCATAAATGTCTTGTGTGCTAATTTCCAACCATCGTTTCACCACATTACTGCGCATGTGCATTCCTCCTGACGCACGCTGCTCTGACGCTTCTTGACCATATTCTTGACAGTCAGGCACTCGCGGCGCGTTCCCGACAGTAGAGAGGGCGCGCCTGCGTTGCTGCTCAGGCTTCAAGATGGCGGAAGCCCTGACAACTCAAGAGGAGTTGGTAAGATACCTAAATATTTTTACAGGTCCTTCGTCGATTCCGTGGCGTTTCACGCCGAGTCGCCTCCAGTTCTTTGTAGCATGTATTATGGTGATATGTCAAATAGTACAGTGTGTGGTTTATTTATTAACCATGGTGTTAATGCGAATCGCGGCCCTGTGGCTCATTTTGAGGTAACTTGGCTGAGGTAACGTTAAATGCTAACGTTAGCCGTGTTAGCGAAATAGCGACGTTTAACAGAATAATTCACATACATAATGGTTTATTAAATATTTATTGACAGACATGATTCAAGATTTATAGGGAACTATTGTATTGTAAAACGACTTACATGTGTTTGACTTACTAAACACCAGTTGTCTAACAGCAAGTAACGTTAGGTTGGCTTACAACGTGAATGTGACTCGACCTAGTCTGTTTTAGTCTTATTCTTTCATGATGACTAAATTAAATAAAAGCTATTATAAGTTCTGCATCGCCGTTCTGTCTTATGTGAAGATGTATGTCCATGTCGCTGTCGGTAAATAACAGCGAACCGGGTGTGTGATGTGCTCCAGTGCTGGAGAATGTAAGACAGGTATCACGAACTGTCTGTCTCACCACCGTGTGAACACTCATCTCTAATGCTGGAGGTGCCATTTGTTCTGACTCGTTGAGGAAACGGTGTAATATGAGTGTAGCATAACGTCTGTCAACACGATCCGTCTCTCTTTGCAGATGTCAGATCATCCTCCTGCGTCTGCACATGCATTTGATTGCATTTGATTGAGTAGTATCATCTTTGGGCACTGCAGAAGTAAATGTTTTTTTATTATATATATATATATATATATATATATATATATATATATATATATATATATATATATATATATATATATATAATATGCATTGGCATTTTTGCTAAGGGAAACCTTTTAAAAAAAAACAGGTAATGTGAGATAGCTACGCTACTATACGTTATTAGTGAATTAACTAGTAGGATTAATTGGCTGGTAATATGTATAACCAGAGGATATTAGGTTAGTTAGTTCAGTAATGTTATTATAGCCTAGTTATATATACCACCTTTCAAAATGTTGGGGTCAGTAAGATTTTATTTAAAAGTAGTCACCAAGGCTGCATTTATTTGATCAAACATACAGCAATACTCTGAAAACTAAAATAACTCTCTTCTGTTTTAACATGCTTTAATGTAATGTATTCATGTGATGGTAAAGCTGAATTTTCAGCAGTCATTACTCCAGTCTTTGGTGTCACATGATTCTTTGAAAATCATCATCATCATTGTTGAAAACTTTTTTGTAGACACATTTTATTCAGGGTATTTTGATGAATAGATAGTTAATAAAAACATCATTTATTTGAAATATCTATTGCCCATTCATTCTGAATAAAAATATAAATTTCTTTAAAACATTTTTACTAACCCTATTTTTTATTACATAAAGATTCACTTAAACAGTCTGAAAACGTATGCATTATTTATTGACAAGGCTTTTGGAATTCTACAAGGGAGAATATTTCTGTAATAATACATGGATAAAGACATCCATAGGATTCCTATTCATCTCTCAGTGTATTTTGCTGTTAATGGGTTGTATAACTGACATTGAGCATGGTTTTTCAGATAAAATTTGTGTTTGTGTGTGCACCAGGCGGTGGAGGAGTTTCTGGCTGAGCTGAGATGTCTGGAACAGTCTCAGAATGCAGATCTTGTCAGTCAGATGACAGCAGTTAAGTTCCTCATGGCAAGAAAGTTTGATGTTTCCAGAGCCATTGACCTCTTCCAAGCTTACAAGGTATAGTAATGCTGATATAACATTAATACTGCATGAAAGAGTTTGTTTACATTCTAATTTGTGTGTGTGTGTCTGCAGAACACCAGAATAAAGGAAGGCATCTACAATATTAACCCAAATGAGGAGCCTTTAAGGAGCGAGTTACTCAGTGGGAAATTCACAGTTCTGGTGAGTATGATTTCTGAGGAACATAATGTGTGAACATTAGTAATGAACAGATCAGCTTTTTGGATTCTGTTACCAGTTTGCTCTTGCTTCTCTGCTGAAGGAACATTTTAGTTGTACAGATTGGAGATGGTGTGATTTGTTCTAAGTCATTGTTGTTTTTGTGGTCAGATTGGCCCTGGTAGTTCATGTTAAAAACTATTTAATGTTTTTAGAAATGTTTCAGTCATTAATCATATAGGCCATCACTTAGGCTGCATTTACACTGCAGGTCTTGATGCACAATTCCGATTTGGTGACTATATCCGATTTTTTTGACGACCCGCTTACATCATCTTTTCAAAAGCGACCTGTATCCGATATTTGCATTTACACTGTACACTGGCAAAACAGCCCTAGACGTTCTTAACCGGTGAAAGGAAGTAAAACAGCGCGATATGCGATGGACGCAGACAAAATGATTGTACAATGTTTTGCTGTCTGCACTGTTCCACACATCTTTAAAGGTCGGCAAAACATCTATCTTGCGTAAGGCGGAGAAAAAGAGGAGAGCCCTTGACAGGGTTTCCAGGTTTTCATAACACCCGTCCAATTGCATCTCAAAACTGTGTTAAAGTAGCCCAATTCCGCATGAAAACCGCAGACTTGGCAACACTGGCCTTTGCTCGCAGTTTGTGTTTACCTGAGTTGACGTCATTCGCCTCCGTTCTTTTTTCAGTGATGTACAACTCGCATTTACTGGGGAATATCCGATTTGACCGCTTACATGGCAGACGCAAATGCACGCATCCGAATCATATCGGATTTATTACCACATATGAGTGAGGCCTGAATTCGATCTGAGGATATCGGAATTCATCCGTTTTTTTACTTCTTACATGTTCACGTCAGATCCGATCTGTGCCACATGAGAGGTAAAAATCGGAATTGGGTCACTTGAACCATGCAGTGTAAATGGGGCCTTACATTTACATGAATGTAATATTAAAGAGCTTTCTAATCATTTCTCATTTTAACGGATAAAAATGCTGTTTGTACACTACTGATTGAAAGTTTGGGATCTTTTTTTTTCTTTTTTTTTAAGAAAAAGAAATCAATACTTTTATTAGATGAGCAAGGACATAGTAAAGTGATCAAAGGTAGACTTTTAAAATATTACAAATATATTTAAATGCTCAAGTAAATGCTGGTCTGTTGAACTTTCTAATTATTAAAGAATCCTGAAAAATGGATTGTGGTTTCCACAAAATATTAAACAGTTCAACTGTTGATTCTTGAGCAGCAAATCAGCATAATGAAAGTATTTCTGAGGGATCATGTGATGCTGAAGACTGAAGTAGAGCCTGCTGAAAATAAGGAATAAATTATATTTTAAAATAGCAAACATGTGACATGGAAAACTCTTTAAAATAAATACCCATTTTTACACACTTTGTGAAAGACAGGAGAACTAAAGACTAAGACAACCAAACTTTGGCCGAATGCAAGTACAGGAAGAATTTGGACGCAATCATTTTTAATCACTTTCAGATTATGTGTAGGAAAAACTGCACAAGTTGCAATCATTCATATTTACTGTTTATGTAAATAAAGCCAAAATTAAAGGCCACCATCACTGCTAAAGTGATGGTGAAGGCAATTTAATCTCTGATCTCACACCATCACACTCAGAGCAGTTCCATGATCTTTGTTTAGTCTGGATGTTTACTGTTTGTTTCAGGCATTTTTCATTCACGGTCATGCTGTATACAGAGTTTGCTCAAGTGTTTGTGTAGGCAGGTCTGATGTATTCATCACATCTTAAACAGTTTTCAGAGCACAGATCATGCAAGAGAACTGTACCAATGATATAAGGAATAATCAGCTTTAATGCAACTTCTACTACAGTAAACTGTTTGGCTACATTGACTGGTTTCACTTGCACTTACTAGTGATATGTGTCTGTGTTAATTGCAAGTATGTTGTGTATGCATTCATTTGGCTTCTGTGTGTATAGCCCGGACGTGACGCGAAAGGTGCAGCTTTGGCACTTTTTACAGCACGTCTCTATCGGCCAGACCTCACTACCCATAAGGCTGTTCTTCAAGCCATTATATATCAGCTGGACAAGGCCATTGAGAGGTAAAATAGACCACATCCATACATCTGATGAAATTTAAAGTGGTTAACAGCACTGCATCTTCATCTAAAACATCTTTCTCTCCCCCCTAGTGTTCAGACACAGAGAGATGGGCTCATTTTCATCTATGATATGACTAACTCTACTTATGCCAACTTTGACTATGAGCTTTGCGTCAAGATTTTGAATCTGCTTAAAGTAAGTGTTATGCTGTCAAGACCATCTGTCTGTTTTACAGTGTGTTCATATGGCATGAATAGAACTCGGTGGGGTTTGGATTTGCTCTCTTGAGATTTTCTCATCTTTCTTCTTATCTGTCATCTGTATTTACTGTTAGGGCTGTCGTGATAACCACAATATTGTAATACTGCAATAGTGATAAACCAACCGTGGAGGAATGCAAGCAACCGCCATGCTCACCTTTTCTTTTTTCATAAATCTATGCCTTTCTTGCTTTACACTTCATGCATGTGTATTGAATGTAAATAAGTTAATAATGATAACGAGGGAGGAATGTGTTTTTTCCAGTCAAGTGGCTCTTTTTTTTTTTACTTAAGACTCTCTGTACAATTGTGATTTGCACAGAGGCTCTGTAGATTTATACGAAATAAGCAGAGAGAGAGATTAATTGAGTGTGTGTGATTACCTGCATCTGTTGTTCTTCTGGTTAAGCTATTTATGCATCAAAAATAAGTAAGATTGCCATGTCTGAAGAGAAAAGGGAAATCTTTGTTGTAGCATCCTGTTAAATTTTAAGGGTATTTCCCATGAACGGCATCAGCGGTCCGTGCATTGAATCAATGCCATTAGTCTCCACAAAGTAAATCATCAGCTTCAGCGATACTCCGGTGACACATTGCTGGTCAGTTGAGGCTTGTAAAGTGAATTTCATCACCCTGTTTAATTAATGAATGAATCAGTGTTTTTTAACACATTAGTTGAATGAATGGTTGAATGAATTTCAGTCCTAGAACACCTAATAATGTAACATAACCTGCACTGACTGACAGACCAGTGACGGCAGTGCTGATACTGGTAAAATATCAGCAGTCTTAGATTGGAACTGCATATGAAAATAACTCAACAAGCTTATAGTCAGGTTTATTTTCTGTTATGTGGACAGGAACACAGGAAGTTGTGCTGGTTTGCCATAAGCAACCACTGTTTAGAGCAGCGAAGAAGAAATGAAAACGCGTTAACTGTATGTCCGCTGTTTGGCAGTATTTCAGACTGGACCAACCAGCCAGTAAAATAGCAACTGTCACAATCACGTGTACTTTTGTACCAAGTCGGTACAGAAATTTTAAAAATTTGATTATAACAGCATTTCTGTAGCACTGACTCCTGAGTATATTCGGTACCCGCAGCTGCGTTCAGTCGCTTCTGTGTTAATGTAAGCACAGGGCTCCAGACTGAAGTTGCATATATACAAGTGTCTCTTAATATTAAACTGCTATTGTTTACTGTATGAGGACACGAACACACAAACCGTCACTTTATAAGAATCTTGTTTTGTTGTAAAGAAATTATTTTCTGATTAATATGTATACTTTTTTATATTGCTAGATTTATTTGTTACATAGTTTTTTATACAGTTATAATGTACAGCTAAAATATTTTTTTCAATTTTGCAGTTTTAGATTTGTGGCTGCATTTAAGTTCTTTTTTGCTTAAAGGGATACTTCACTGCTTTTTAATATTAAATTATATTGTTCCAGTTGATACATACCTCTCTCGTCTCAGTGTGTGCACTTAATCTCTCTGACGCGCGGTGATCTGATAGCATTTAGATTAGCCCACTAAGCCCAGTTCATTCACTATGGTACCAAACAGAGATCAAGTTAGAAGCCACCAAACACCTCCACGTTTTCCCTATTTAAATACAGTTACACGAATAATTGAACAATCAAGTATAATAACATAAAATAAAACGCAGTGCTTTTCTAAGCGGATTAAAAAGGAGAACTATAATGAATGGCGGAATAGCACTTCTGAGAGTACTTTGACTCGGTGCAGTAAAAAGTCCCGGCAGAAACGTCCTCCCTCACATCTCCCCCTCACCCTCTCATTTCTGTCAATTCTTTATGCTACAGTCTTTTTACAGTCTATTACTTTTTTTCTCATAAAAATTAACATTAAAATGTTTGTGGTCAGTAGTTTTTGAGAGAAGTCTCTTATATTCACTAAGGCTGCATTTATTTGATCAACAATACAGTAAACACAAACGCTAATATTTTCAGCATCATTACTCCAGTCTTCAGTGTCAAATGATCCTTCAGAAATCTTTCTTATATGCCGATTTACTGCTCAAGAAATATTTGCTAATATTATCAATGTTGGAAATAGTTGTGCTGCTTAATATTTTGTGGAAACTGAATAATTTTTTCAATTCTTTCAATAGAATCATTTCTTTAAATCTTAAGTAGGTATGTAAAGATCTTTACTGTCACTTTTGATTAATTTTAGTCTTATCTTTTTTCGTCAATGATATTGCATGATGATAAAGTCACAGTTACCGTTTAAGGACGTTTGTCATCTTGTCTAGTCTTGGTCATGGAAAAAAAAGGTAATTATCGAAATTGACACTAATCAGAGGAAACGAACAACTTTGAATTAAATTACTAAGGTAGCCTTTGCTATTATAGATAAACCTTAACCATGCCTGTTTAGTATATATAATATACTTTTCTATATATAATAGAATATAAATAACTGGGAGAGTAAGAGTGATTCTTAATTTTAAGAAATGTGATAACTTGCTTTTATACAGTTTTTTTTTTTAAAAGTTGTCATGAACTGGCTTTTTTTTATTTTTATACTGTTGTCATAGATCATCTAATGATGTTCGTGTGGTTTTTATATTCAAAAACATCAGAACCAATAAGCAATCGGTTATTTTATATACTGGCTTTGAGGCTCTCTCCAAAATGCTGCGTTTTGATGGGCGTGCCGCACTGGAGATTTGGAAGTAAATGCCCACGGCTAGGATTGGATAAGATTTGCATATTTAATGAGCTCAAGCTCCCCTGTCAGTTTACATGAGGGAGAGGAGAGATTGAGGGAGAAGCAGAAACCAGAATGATTTTCTAGATCACAGGGCTCGTAAACATCTTTATCAACAAACACAATTATTTATTTTTCATCCACCCACGATTGCATGGACTATTATTTTTAGATTACACATAGCCCACACGATCAGTCGATATAAACGCGAACCACACACACACGTGCCCGCGCCGTCCTTCAAATGTCAAGTCAAGAGAGACAGCACAGATCAAGAAAGGAATATTATGAGATTGATCGGCCTGCCGGGCTTTGCGAGCCCTGGCCCATACGTGTCGTGAGTCCAGCGTGCGAAAGGTATGTTCTATTGGACATGTACACAAAAGCAAAACGATCTATAACAGTGCAACACTATTACATGTAAAAACGAGTTTTACTCACATTAGTGTGTTGCACCATTCCTGTCGGATCCAAATCCAGCATCGACCGGAAAATTGTTTACAAACGATTCCGCAGTGAACTGAGCCACGTGAGCTGTAACTTCATAAAAAAAAAAAATTCAACCACACATTCCTGTGTGGAAGATTAATATTATGTTCCAAAGGAAGCTGCAGCGACTGTGTTCTTCCACAACCAGGAATAGCACAATATCTTGCTATCTTCCTCTGCATGTTAATTGTTGTTGGCTAGCTAGCACGAGCAGATCACCTGCATGAGTCGCTGGGTGAGGCTACTGGATTAGATGTGCTGTAGAGGTGTGTTTCGTAGTGCTATGACGTAAGCATGAAGCACAAGATCGTTTTCTGGGCCTGGTGCCTATAAAAGCTTTTCTTTGACTAACAGGGAAGTTTTCAGCTCTGAAACTTAGAGGATATTCTGATATTATCATTACCTTTTATATTTCAAAAGCTCAAGGGAAAGTTGATTTCTCAATTCATCACCCCTTTCAAGCTACACTGTGTAACTTTTTTAGTTTATTCTTCGTTAAAAACACTTAGTTCTTTCAAAAATATATGTGCTCATTAATGTATATTTACTTCTTTCAAGTAATAAAGTATTTTCATAAGTTTATAATATGCCATTGAAAATACATACGGGTGAGGGTTCGAATGCCGGTCTCCATGTTGCCCCTACATCTTGAAAGTACATTAGCCTAAATCGGCCACCGTCGGAATTGGGAGGAACAGAAACTATTCACTGGATTGTCATATACCTTTACAGCACTAGATGGGGGAAATATCACACAGTGTAACTTTAAAGGTAGAAGTAAATTTCCTGAATTCTCAGCACTTAAGACTGGAATGGCACTTTAAGAAGCTTGATAAATGCTGGCCCAGATTAGAGCTGTGCTCAGAATTGATACATTGTCATTAGCTCCTGACGATTCGCGTATCGATACAGTAGCTGCCGTATTGATTCTGTGATTTTTGAATGTAACCAATTATCACGTTATGCCAAGTGGTGCCAATTTTAGACATTCAAAATGGATAAGAGGATTTTAAGTTGTTAAAGTTTTTACTTTTATGGAATATGTTTTAAGTTTTGTTTAGGCATTGAGCATTGTTGACAGGCTTCAGTGTCACTATAATTGACACTTTAATTTAGGGCTGGGTAAAAAATATTGATTTCTCAATTTTAACTGATTCTCATTTTTATAAACGATATAGATTCTTAAATCCCAAGAAACGATGAGTCATCCTGTTTTTAGTTGACAAATGAATGGAACATTGTAGCATGCCTCCCATCCATTAAATCGAAATAATCATTGTGCTTTGTTACTATTGATATGAAACAGTCTCAGATTTCAAATTACGTCCATTTTATAATGAAATCCAAAAACATAGAGCTTTCAGTTCAAGAGAACCTTCAAGAGATTGATCTTCTCTTCCGTCTATTAACATCCCTTTTTAATCAATGCCTATAACAGGTGCACAAACTCAAGCACATATTTGCAAGGCCTCCTTAGACAGAGGTGGACAAAGTACATAACTTCATTACTTGAGTAAAAGTACTACTTTGTCAAATATTACTCCGTTACAAGTGAAAGTTGTAAAAACAGATTTTTACTTAAGTAAAAGTACAGAAGTATTTGTTTTCAAAAGTACTTAAGTATCAAAAGTAAATTTAAAGTAAGTCAACTCATTACTTTATTATTGTTGTATAAATGCACATTATGCCATCATGATGGTTTAAGCCAGTCGGTGATGCTCCATCAACATACTAGCACTAAAAAATAAAAACTCTAAATACTTAAAAAACTCTTTAAATACTTGTATAAAAGTTACAAAGCCCTTTACAAAGCTGCTGTCACTTTAAGGCTGAATGCATGGATCCAATATACTGATACACATCTGATATTCTCCCAACTGTTTATGCATAATCAACTTTGTTTAATGTGATTACACCAAAATGAACATTTTGACATCCGCCTTCTTCCATTTTGCTATAAACTATAAATCAATAAAAAAATGCTGGGAAATCATTGAACTTACCATGACCATACAAGAGGTCCAAACCTAACCCTAACCTTTTAAAGAATAAAAAATCTTCCAGTGACTTTAAAAGCTGCTATAGAAACGACTTTTGATTTTTTGGACCTTGATAGAAATGTAGTGGAGTAAAAAGTACGACATTTGTCTTTCAAATGTAATGAAGTCATAAGTTTCCAGAAAAAATTTATACTCAACTAAAGTACAGATACTAAAGTGTACTCAAGTAAATGTACTTAGTAAATGTATTCAAGTAAATGTCCACCTCTGTCCTTAGACAAGCGTTTTTGTAGAAAGATAGAAGCCCTTTTGTTCCAGCATTACAATGCCCCTGTGCAAATAGCAAGATCTATAAAGAAATTATTTACTGAGTTTAGTGTAAATGAACTTGACTGGGCTGTGCAAAGTTCAGACCTGAACCCCACTGAACACCTTTGGGATGAATTGGAACGCAGAGTGCGAGCTAGAACTCCATCACTCATCTTCACTGCCTGAACTCACTGATCCTGTAGTCTCTGAATGGGAGAAAATCCCAAAATCATATGCCTTCCCAGAATAGTGGAAGCTGCAGCAAAGATAGAATGAGCCGCCTGTTTATGAAGATGATTTAGCAAGCATATGAGTTTGTAGGCATAAACTATATGCCTGTACACTTTTAGGTATATAGTGTATTCAAAGATATTCTATTGTTAAAAAGTTTAGGGTCAGTACAATTAAAAAAAAAGAAGAAGAATTTTTTTTTAAATTAATTGTTTGAACTTTATTCAGCAAGGACACATTCAATTAATCAAAAGTGACAGTAAAGGCATTTACATTTTTATAAAAATTTGTATTTCAAATAAATAAAACTTTCAAACTATCCTGATTTTTTTCCCCCTCCACCACATTAAGCAGCACAACTGTTTTCAACATAGATAATATTGAGAAATGAGATATATTTCCTGAGCACCAAATCAGCATTAGCGTGATTTCTGAAGGGTCAGTTAAAGGCCGTTCACACCACAGACAATAACTATAACGTACATTGGTGAGGATGCTAATAAAGTTATCTTTATAATTAGGGTTGGGCATCGTTTTGATTTGAACGATTCTGATTCCGATTCTTACTTTCGATTCCGGTTCTTTTCGATTCTCGATTCCGATTCTTTGAGGGGTGGAGTCAAAACATGTCACATCGATATTCAATGCTATTTTCAATACCACGGGGGAAAAACGCTGCATATACTGTCAATTAGATATTTTTTATATAATAATTTTTTCGTCTGTCTTTTGAAAGTCTAGGCAATCAAAAATTTCTTCTGAAGAGATCACTTTATATGATAAAGCTTTTAAGCTTTTTCTCTTATATAAACATTGATCAATTACTATTAAAATTATCTCACAAATATTTGTTAACTCAATGTATTTTTTACAACGGGGTAATTGTGTTGCAATAGTTTACACACAGCACAAGTAAGCTTGATTTTGAATGTTAAATTGTATAAACAAAGATACATATTACACAAAATAACACAAATAAATACAACAGAATAAAAGATATAAATTAAATAGACTGCTTTATTTTTTCAGGCAGGTCTAACATTCAGGTAAGAAACTGAATAAAAAAACGCAAAGTGGCTAAATAAATTTAAAATAACATTGGATAATGTTTTTTGCAAAAAATTAAATAGTTTCATATAAAACCATTAAAGTTACACACGTTGATCAGTCAAGAGCAGTGTGATCGTTTGTCTTTTTGTAGTTTGACTTTGAATAACAAATGACTGCTGTCCCTTTAAGAACTGCCTCACTCAATGATCCTGAACACTGTTCCTGTTACTCATTCTTCATTTCTTCCTGAATTGTTTAGGACTGTGTTTACATACTCTTCAAAATGTGCACTGAGAATTTGTTTGAGTGTATTTGACCAATAATAAGCAGGAAAAAGAAGCGAATATTTGCACTTGTATGTCAGGGACGGCTTTATTACGGTGTGTGTGTGTGCGCGCTTCAGATGTGAGCTTGAAATCTGCGGGGATTCGTAGAATTATGTGCAATCCCGCACGAAATTCAGACCGATCACACACACTAACACGCTGTCGTGAGGTAAAGTCCAGCAGAACGCGCGTCCGTCGTGTTCAGAGGTTAACCGGCTGAATGAGAATATATGCGGCTGCGTGTCAACTCGCTGTCGGTCAGAGAGGAGAGGAGAGGACAGGAGAGCGCAGCTGGGATCGATTGTGTAGGCTGAGCAGGCTATCGTATCTTTACAGATATTTCAGTATCGATATTTTTGACAACACTAGTTGCACTGTGCCGACCCAGGCTTTTAAAAGTGAAATAAATCCACACTTCAGAGCCGCTTACCGGGCTTCCATGACTAAAAGAACAAGCGGGCGCGCAAGCTCCGGAAATCACGTGGCCATGGAAACCAAAACTTGCGCGCTTGGAACCGAAGATCGGAACCGAAAATAAATTTTCTAAACGATTCCAATGGAATCGTTATTTTTTAAACGGTTCCAAGTTAGAACCGGTTCTCGATGCCCAACCCTATTTATAATTATCATCCTTGTGTGAATGGGCCTTATTGGCTGCTGCTAAAAATTTAGCTTTGCCATCAAAAGAATAAATTACATTTTAAAATATATTACTACAATTTAAAATAACTATTTTCTGGTATAATATTTCACAATATTACTTTTTACTGTTCAATAAAATGCAAGCTTTCATGAGGATTAGAGACTTCTTTAAAAAACTTGTAAAAGTCTTTTTTTCGAGGTTTGTTTGGTGCGTGTGTTTGTGAATAGAAATGTCAGTCTTTTGTGTATTGTGCTTACTGTCTGTCTTTTTTGTGATTTTAGGGGGCTTTCCCTGCTCGTCTGAAATGCGTCTTCATTGTGTCGTCTCCACTGTGGTTCCGAGCACCGTTTGCGGTACTCCGTCTGTTTGTGAGAGAGAAACTGAGAGAGAGGGTATGTCTAGAGCTCTGTATAACTGAATATGCAAACATGAAATTCTTTGAACCTCTTGGAATGTTGCAATAATTTCAATGGGTTTGCTTATTTGTATTCATATTAATCTTTTTTCTACCTCTGCAGGTGTGCACTGTAAAAGCCCATGAACTGGTTAATCACATCCCTGTCAGCTCCCTTCCAGAACATTTGGGTGGATCGTCACAGTATAGTCACATTGCCTGGATCCAGTCCTGTGTCAACTCCAGCCCCAATCACCCCAATAACTCTTCCTATGCCACTCTGGACTGCCTGGGCAGTCTGTTGCGCTCTTACTCCATGGAGCATGGCCAGAACATCTCAGCTGACCCCTTAACTGCCAATTCTTCAGGGGCCACCCTCCTGGGGGACGGACTGAACTCAAACTGCACCATATTAGATGACGGCAATGCCAACCTGCAAAACCACAGGACAGCAGGGCACGCGCATTGGAATGGCTCTGTGCTGCCAGGTTCGGGGGGCATTTCGGGGTCCAACGCCAATGTGGTCAATGGGCGTGGCCGTCAGCCACCCCCACAGTCAGACACGCCACCAGACACGCCCCTGCATCAAAAACACACAGCCGGTGCTATGATACCCGGAGGAGGAGGAACAATGGCTGTGGAAGGAGCATGTTTAGACGACAGTAGACAGGATGGCAACGGTGCAGAGGACAGCCAACAGGATATGGAGTTTCTAGAAGAGGAAGTGGACGGAGAAGATGGCGTTCCACCCCTCCCACTGAAATCAAGGCCGCCACCCCTCCATCACAGCCCCGCCCCTGATATGAGCTGGTTACCGGGAACGATGACGGAAACGATGGCGTTGTCAGTGCATGTGGCTGAGCCAGGCGGAATGAGCGTGCAGGATCTGGTGCAGCATGTGAAACGCAAAAAGAAGAAGGGCATTTATCAGGAGTATGAGGAAATCCGCAAGGAACCTCCTGCTGGAACCTTTGACTACTCTAAGTAAGTGACATTTGCATTTGGGTATTTGACATATTATACACTTCTTTGTCTGTAAATGTATTTGATGATACGTTTACAGACCAAGAAGATGTTTGCTAGTATAAATATGATGTTTATTCTGACAGGAAAGCCTCTAACCAGATAAAGAATCGCTACAGTGATGTCCTTTGCCTTGACCAATCACGCGTTCGACTCTGTCCACTCAATGATGAGGACGACGAGGTCAGAGTAATGCCCATTTCCCCTTATGATGGTCTTCATGGTTGTCATTGTTCATTGCAGTCATATTATAGTATTAAACTATTTAACATGATTTTAAACTAGCTTTAATTTTTTCATTTTCAGTTTTTATTTGACTTTAAGTTAATTTATTTAGTTTTGAACTTTTATTTAATAATCCATTTAATTTAAATGTATTTATATTTCTGTTTTAGTTTTGAAAATGTTAGTACTTCAACCTGTTTCAGTTTTTTTTTCTAATGTTTATATTTTTTTAGCTTTATATCACTGAAAACGATTTATAATTATTATTATTAGTTTTAGTTATCTATGACAACACTTATTCATTTCATTGTTATTATTATTTTTTCAATATATAGACATCTGACTACATCAACGCAAGTTTCATGGATGGTTACAAGAGGAGTAATGCTTACATTGCTACTCAGGGTGAGAGTTTTTTTTTTCTCCAGAACTAAACATTGTGTTGTGAAGTACATGTACATGTGTAAATGTAAAATTTTGGCTTGTTTCAGGGCCTTTGCCAAAAACATTTGGAGACTTTTGGCGAATGGTGTGGGAGCAAATGGTTTTAATCATTGTTATGACTACAAGGTTAGTTTCCTATTACTTTTCTTCGAAGAAGTGGTTCAATGGTGCTTTAACGGGACTTTGGATAGGGCTGCAACTAACAAATACAATACTGTTCAAGTGTTTGGGGTCAGGTAAATCTTAGGTTTTAAAGAAATTAATCTTTTTCAGCAAGAAATCATTATCAATTCAATTGATTAATAATGTGTTCTTTTGAACTTTCTGTTCATCAAAGAATTTGTTTTGCGGCCCTATGATAGTTATTTACATTTTATGCTGTTGCATGCCAGAAATAGTAATCAAAAAACTATGACTTGATTTATAGAATGTCTGTTATTAGATTTTCTTTTCTCTTCCTTCATCATATTTACAGTATATTAAGGATTAATGTATGATTAAGAAGACCATTATAACTCTTTACAATCTATCTATGTCCATCTCAGAGTTGTAGAGCGAGGCAGAGTGAAGTGCGGACAGTACTGGCCATTAGAGGCTGGCCGCACTGAGGATTATGAGTACTTTTTGGTGAGAAATGTCCATATTGAGATGTTTCAGGACTTTAAGCTATCACGCCTGGAGCTCTTCAACACTCAGGTCAGTCCCTCAGTGTCTGTGTTTATCTTTTATTGCTGATGTGTTGTATTATAATATACATTTAATTTTAACACCCTGAGCACTGGCTCTGCCATAGAGGTTTGACATTTAATTAGCTCAATTAGCCAGTTGTTTTGACTATCAAGATGATTTCTGTTCTACTTTTCAGCTTGTTCCAGACCAAAAAATATTTTTAATACATTTTGTCCTGGTTTTTTTAGTTCTCAGGCTGTCATTTTTCAACAACAAACCTAACAATACAAAAATGAACCTGCTTTTATGACATTTATTTTGGATAGAACTATCGGAACATCAGTGGTGTAAAGTAACTCTCGTATACTCTCGTTACTGTAATTGAGTAGTTTTTCTCAGGAATTGTACTTTTTTGAGTAGTTTAACAGTGTACACGTACACTTTTACTTGAGTACATTTTAAGTGATGTATTGGTACTTTTACAGCACTATTTGCCCTAAACCTGCCGTCGCTACATTATTTTTTTTCTGTCAACATGATTGGCTAAGTCGAATCAGTCCTGTGTCTCCATGCATCATGCGTGTGACTCCCGTCAAATCAACCATAGCCACCAGCCTAGAGGGAGAGGCACGCGCGCTTTATGAAAGGGGGTTGTTGCTGCTGTATTTTGACTGAAATCGTGAAATTGACTTAAACAATTACTAAAAATTTCATGCGCAAATGGTCCGTGTTCTGTTAGCACTGCCATCTGCTAGACACTTAATTTAGCTTGAAGTTTTTTGCCAGGCTTCAACGTGCATTAGGCATTAAAAGATCGTCCCCTGCTAGAGTTTTGTCCCTTACATCGATTTCGTTTAATATGTAAACGCATTAACCTGCTTTCTGTAAGCATATTGAAGTGCTTATTTTAATGTAGTGTGTTCTCGCATGGCGATTTAAAATTGTAGTCCATGTTTAAAGCATTTAACTTTAATAAAACATCAGATTTGTATTTAAATAAGGTTTATTTTTTAATTGCAAACAAAAATAATCAGTGGTGAAAATTGTGAGTTAGCCTACTCGATTCTGATTTCTTAAGTGTATTCTTTTTTTTTCAGAGAAAACATCTATTGAAATTAAAGCAGTATGAATGCATCTTGAAAAGAACTCACACTTTTTTATTTTATTTTACGTAAAATTGTTAATGTACAACCTTTTTTAATTATTCGCAAGAAAACCTCTACAGAATGGTTGTCATAAATGTTACCACATTACTAGTTGCTTTCTCAAATATTACATGACTGTATTTTTAGTGCTAGCAGTCAAAAATAAAAATAAATAGTCAAAGAAATATTGAAATACTGTTGGTGATCTCACGAGAGACTGACACCCTACATTTTTACTTTGCAGGGTATAAGGTGGAATAACATTCATAACATAATACTCACTACTCTTAAGTACTTTTAAGGCGGGCGTACACTGTGCGAATTCGGACACTCGGGAGGTTGTGAGATATTGCAGACGCTGCGAGTCATTTAATTTGATCATCGCATCAAATCAGCTGGTACACAGCACGACTGTTTGCACCGCGAGCCGGCCGCGATCACACAAGCTTTCATGTTAAACACAGAGACCAGAGCTTTCAATGTTGCTGCTATAGCTTCAAATACAAAAAATAAAGAAAAAATTTGTGCAAATGATTTGTTGAAAAGCTGAATACAGTAGCCATTCCTTTCAACCGAAACAACCAGAGGGAGAGAGAAGGGTGCGCGTAAGAGAGAGAGAAAGAGTGTGTGTGTGTGTGTGAACGCTGTATGTTTGCGGCCACTGAGCTAATAATACTCATAGATTGAGCCGTTTGTGACGTGCTTGTGCATGATTTGGCAATAGGGGACAGTCATATGCTGGTAAAAATTGGGCCGACTCCCCAAACTTTTTAAACATGCTTAAAAATTATCGTACGGTTGGGAGGTGCTCCTAACGTGCTCGGCTCGTCTTGTATTTCCTCTCACACGGTGCGAGCCACGACCATACGAGCATCCATGATGTCCACGCGATTTCTCCCGAGAGAATAAAAACGTCTGCAAGTTCGTACGACAGCAAAAAACGCACCATTTTCACCCGCCTTTAAAAGGGCTATTTTTTACTCTTACTTTGAGTAGTATTTAGGATAGGTCTTTTTACTCTACTTGAACTAAATATTTTGACAAGTAACAGTACTTTTTCTTGAGTATGCTTTTCCAGTACTCTTTCTACCACTGCTGAACATCTAAAACAAGGATGTGTGCTAAATGTGCTCATTGTAAGTACGAACATTAGGGCTGCAAGAAATTATTTAGATGAATCCAGCGATTAATCGACTAATGGTTAATTATTTCACCAATGAATCCAAAGACTTTGATCGATTATTCAGCTTTTGCAATATTTTCAACTATTGAGTTATACCTATTCTAACTAATAAACAAAACAAGGAAATTACTTCAGCTTTGTCTTTTTAACGAAGTCCGAGCCAACTAAATAGACCATTCTTCTTAAGGTTTTCTGTGTTCTTTAGAAGTAATAAATAGTTCAACTGCTACAATGACTAAAATAATACATTGAGGCTTTTTATTTGTGTCTACAATAATGTTGTCAAACTATAATTGACAGTACAAGCTTCTCTTTCAGACAGGAGAATGTAGGGAAGTGTCTCATTATCTCTACATGAGCTGGCCAGATTTTGGTGTTCCGAAGTCAGCGTCAGCGATGTTGGATTTCCAGGCACACGTGAAACGGAGACAAGAGTCCTCATTACGAACACTGTATCCTGATTGGACGGGCCCCCCAGGAGGCCCCCCAGTGGTGGTGCACTGCAGTGCAGGCATCGGCAGAACAGGTGAGTTTCTTATAGCGCTTTTCCTCAAATTTCTTAACTGCACTGTAGCTTGTCTTACCAGCTTTCTTTTTTCTTCTCCCTCAGGCACGTTTTGTACTTTAGACATTTGTCTCTCCCGTCTGGAGGACATTGGGACAGTGGACATTAAGCAGACGGTGCGTCGCATGCGGACGCAGCGTGCCTTCAGCATCCAAACCTGGGACCAGTACTACTTCTGCTACAAAGCAGTGATCGAGTACGCCCAACAGAGCGGCCTGCTGCAGCCCGTGGAGTGGTCCGACACAGAGCTGGAGACCGACAGCGAGTGAATCAGGAAAAACAGAACTCGCACGAGAGGGCGCAAGAGGCAAAGAAGGAAAAGAAGTCGTCTTTTCCCCTCTCCGGGCTACAGGTAGACTCCACTGCCACCTCTTTTCTGCCAAGAAAGATACGGAGATAAAGAAACGAGGAGCGGAGGATGCTTTTATCCTGCCACTTTCCAAGCCCTTCTTTTTACTTTGATCTGGACGAGATCGGAGACTGTGGCTTGGTGTACGAGTTGTAGCATTTTTTATATATATAAGTATAAATACTGACTTGCACATGAGGAATGACAAACTTGAAAAATCCAGTTTATCGTATTACCTGCTCAAAGTGTTGTCAATTCAATATCGCTCAACTTGGGGTTAAATTCACACTTTTTATCAAAGTGTAAGAACATAAAACTTGAATTTTTTTTCTTCTCCATTACATTAAAATAGCAGTTTATTTGTTTGAACAGGTTCCAACAGTTTTCTTTCCATTTATTTGTTGATATTATTTGTGTACTTCATCGTTAAACTAATCTTCAAGCCAAAGGTATGGTGTCGAATGCTTGGATGTATCCGGAATGATTGTTGTGACCCTTGTATATCTTGTAACATACATTTATATATTGTGCATAACAACCTTTGAAAAGCCTTGTTTTAATATAATACTCTTAACTTTCTTCAGAAAGATTATATATATGTATAAGTATATGTTGGGTTAAAACAATATGAAAAGAGGAGGAACACAACTGTTATATATGGTGTATCTTGGTGACTGTTCTGGAGGTTCTGCCGTTTTGATTTACATCTAACCTTAAAGCTACACTGTGTAACTTTTTTAGTTCATTCTTAGCTAAAAACACGTAGTTCTTTAAAAAATATGTGCTCATTAATGTATATTTACTTCTTTCAAGTAATAAAGTATTCTCGTAAGTTTAAAATATGCCATTGAAAATACATAAGGGTGAGGGGTTCGAATGCCGGTCGCCATGTTGCCCCTCCATCTTGAAAGTACAGTAGCCAAAGAGGGACATACCCGTAAATTCAAGCTTCGCCTTTCGCGTTTCAATACTCCATGGCACCTTGTCGAATGTGAAGACGGACTAAATCAGCCACCGTAGGAGTTAAAGCGAAATCAGAATTGAGAGGAACAGAAACTATTATTCGCTGGATGGTCATATACCTTTTCACCGCTAGATGGGGGAAAATATCACACAGTGTAGCTTTAATTCATTTTATCCAGCCTTAATGCAGGGCATCTATCATTCACAGAGCGTCTTAGCCATGAGATTCTCTCTGAATTCTGCCCCTTAACCTTCTATCACTGCCTTGCTCCCTCTAAAGAATGAACTTTGACTCTTTGTTTCTACTTTCTAAAAGAAGAAAAAGATATCTCTTTCCACTATGAGCCCCAAGCTGAAGTCTCCTGAGCCGCACGGACACTAAATCTGTTACCACGATTATCTTCAGTGTTCCGTTTTGATGTGAAGTGTTGGAGTCATTTGTTACGAGTGAACTGGGGTCTTTAGCTGTGCGGTGTGTGGAGTCCTGGGGTCAAAAAGCCTCAGTTTTTGTGCCTTCAAGTTTTCCGTAGCGCAATGTGTAGTTTCAGGCAACGAATAGAACAACCAGTCTCACAAGCATATAGGGAATTTTTTTTAATCTCAGGGGTGTACTTGGTGTTTTCCTGTTCTCAAAAACGTCATTTGCCTCTCTGGTAATTATTTCCACACAAAAAAAAAAGGACAAAAAAAAGTATACAAATTTTATTTTGTTTTATACAACATCTTGTATTTTATTTATGCCTTTGTAACTTCAACAGTATTGAATTGTTGGTACGAAAAAATGAACAGACATAACTATTTTAAACAGATAAGCTAAAGAAATCAAACCATAAAACAAAAGACTGATCAGTTGTTGTTTTTTTTTTTGTGTTTTGTTGTTTTTTTTCCGTTCAGTTCCGTGTGGAGTTATGTTACTCAGCATAGTGTTTTGGGAGAGAGAAAAAAAATCTGTTATTTTTCCAGATGCCTGTAGCAGAACCTTTTTCATATTCTGTGAACTGTTAAAGGGCCAAGACTGAAACAGAAACAGACACGTGACGCATCAGCACGGCTGCCACTAACAGTTTTTAACTATTTGCCAATCAACAAGACAGAAAGAGGTTTTACATGTAAGAAAACCCCCAAAAAAGAAAAAAAAAAACAGGATATGAACTTGAATGTTATGATTAGATAACCACATTGTCTTTGGGAGAACTTTGGAATGCTTTCTCCTTGAATATCAATGCTTGTATGATGACAGATAGTAGTGAATGTGTGAACGTCCCGCTCATCTAATGTTTACTTGTGTGCAGAACATGCTTGACTGTTTTATACAGCTGATTCCTGCTTGAATGAGATTTAAATGGAAGACACACACTTGGCTTTGATTTATTAAAGCAGTCGGGAATGCAATGTGTGCTCTTTCGTTTTTTTCTTTTGGTGCCCAAAGTGATTGAGTAATGGCCTTTTAACCCGACATCAGTAGTGTCGTAGTAAACATGAATATTATTCTGAAACTGAGCATTTGTTTGTGTGTTAAATGTTGATGAGAATTGAAACGTGAAACAGTGACTGTATTGAAATATATAACACATTTGTTTTCAGAAAGGAGTGATTTATTTCAGAATTGGCTATAATTTGGTGTATTTGAGCCAAACAGGATCTGATTGATTGCTGGTTTGAAAGCTTCACATACAAAAGTTCTGTGCTGTTGGAACCTAGGGATTATAAAATGGATTTGTATTTGTTCATCTTAACAGATGTTGGATGTTATTTTCAGCTTCTACAGCCCCATGAAAGTGCCTGCTTACCAGCACTCTGCGGCCACTAATGATTTTTTATACAAATATATTTATACAAAATGCTGAGGGTGACCGTTGATAGCTGTATACTGATAAAATGCATATTATACAATTTATTAGCAAAGAAGATATACATGAAATTGACCTGAAATAATAATTTAAAAAAAGTTACACAATGTTTAATCACAATTTACAGAAACATTAAAGGGTTAGGTCACCCAAAAATGAAAATTAACACATGATTTACTCACCCAAACTGCTTACGTAGCAAACAGTGTGACGACATTGCACACCTTAGCATAAACATTTGAACTACGAGAAGCGCGGGTGCTACAATTTCCGTAAGTTAACTATGGAGGCCGATTCAACGGAAGCTAGATAATTTATTTAAAAAATTTTTTTTTTTTAGTAGTTATTAGTCATATAATGGTACATGCACTTTTACAAGCTGATTGTATGGAAATGTGTGTTGGCAGTGCCTGTACATAACCACCCTATAATGATAAAAATCCATCCAGTGTTTTTATTTATTTTAATCTCCTTATATGGTTTCCCATTTTTCAATTTAAGCCGTTCGACCATATGTGTCACACTGATGATTGACAGCAGTTTTCAACACAGACCTGCACTGAGCGAGCTGTCATAGTCCGCCATTGTTGATGTTGATGCACTGGAGCAGAATGGCATCTAAGCGATTGTGGTGTTCTGTTTTTGGGTGTAATAAAGGGGACAGCAGTCATTTTGATGTTCCTAAATCCAAACCGCTAAAGACGCAGTGGCTGAGTTTTGTTTTTAAAGGGAATAACGTCAATGCTTATGTTTGCGCGAACCACGATTCATTTCTCACCAAACTGCTTTATAAACGAGCAGCATCAGACTGGGGGGTAAAGGGTTCCGAGTACCCAGGGCCCAAGGCAGTGGGGGGCCCTTAGAAGTCAGTCTTCTATACATATACATTAATCAGAGTGTGGCTTATTTTGTTTATGTTTTAAGTGTTTTTTATGATAAAAATGCAATACCCTACCCATTGATATCACTATGATATTTGGTACAGGGGCCCAGCAAGATGGTTTGTACCCAGGGCCCAAAATTTGGTGCTACGCTGCTGTAAAAGAGGGTCAGTAAAGGAGGATTGGCGAAGAAGCTGCTCCTAAAAAAAGGATCGGTAGCCTACCAACTACTCGTGTTCCTGCTGTAGCTAGAAACGCTTGCACGCCTCACGATGAATGGGGCTAAAGTTTACAGTGTAAGTTAAACTACGGCATGCTTTCTATGTATGATGTTCTTAAAGGGTTACTTCAGCGATCAGCATATGCCTTTGTATCAGTAGAAACCCTGGAGTATATTCAAATGATTGTGCTTTCCCCCCTCATATCCCCTGAGACAAGAGATTTATGCATTTTATTTCTGGAAAAATTCCTCCTATGATGCAAATTGACGATATTTGCATCATAGGAGGAATGTTTGCCCAAAGGCTAAAGACTACAGCCAGCAGAGGGAGCCATTTCCCCAGTTTTGAACCCGCACATGGGGGATTGGAGATCACACTCAGAGCTCAGCTCAGCTACAGGCACTCATTTAAACGGAGCTATGGTGAACAATGTAAGTCTTCTAACTTCTCAAATTAATTTCTATGAAAGTTAAGCTTGCAAAGGCATGAACTGAAACGCGCCAGACTGAACTCCGCGAGTGTGAATGTATGCCGTGAGTGTAGTCGCGATTACCTCAGCTCTCCTCACGAGAGCTCATCAGCTCAATATTTCACTCCTGCAGTTAGTGCTCAATGCTGTGACACTTGCGCGGTGATTCACTCATTATATTGAACAGACACGTTCAGTTTTTAATTGTAGTGTCTTCTCTAACTCAGTCACTGTAATCAAGTTGGTGGCTTTGGGAATGGAGCAAAGCATTCTAGGAATTGTAGTCTTTCATCACCATGAGACAAAAATACATTTTTTGTCTTTTCTCAGTCAAGAAGGCACCAAATTAAAAAATAATTTCACATTTCTACTACATTGATGACCCAGTTTAAATACAGATTCATCTTCCCAGCGCTGAAGTATCCCTTTAATATAATTTATAATCCCACGTTTATAATGAACAACACGTTATAGTTATTGTTATTACATGCACTGAAATGGCTTGGTGAAAACAGAGCTGTTTTTGACAAGGTAAAATTAGTGTTTTCTTACAATACTAATGAGAATTTTTAATTAAAGTATATTACAAAGTTTTAATTTAGACACTAAAGAATCATATTAACTTGTACAAAAATGGCATTATATGACCCCTTTAAAAAAAGTCAAATCGAAATGAATCATTGCATCAGTGCTGGAAAACAAAATAGTAATAGTTACTGTGTGTAACCTATACCTTAAACATCTTTTATAAATAAGGGTAGGCTAGGCACTATGCTGTAAACCCTGACATGATTATGAAATAATAATTGGTTTTATTTTTTTAAATTGAAACTTTTATTGAACCTTTAGACAAAATCTACTTATTGAGTACAACTAAAAAAAAATTACAGGAAAAAAACACCTGTCTTACTCTTACTCAGCATATGTGGAATGTGCTGAACAAAAAAGTCAGATCCATTGAGGCCCAACCTCACAACTTACAGGGCTTAAAATATCTGCTGCTAGCGTATATTTTGGCTGGTCAATATAACCAATCACTGATCCTGAAAAATGAAAATCCCCATTATCTTCCAAAAGGAAATAATGACTCGCTGGACTGTTCTTACCATTTTATTTGTAACAAATAAAACTTTTCCAGTACAATTGTATTCTCACACATCTGTCCTTACAACATAAAGTAGGAAAATTAAAAAAGAAAACGTCCTCTGAAATATTTACATTTACTACAAAATCAGAGGTAAAAGATTTCCCTTTTGTGTTTCACATTAATTGATGTGTGAAATTGTAAAACCACTCACAACATTTGACAATATGAAAATTGTGATACAATGCATATTTGGTCAGATTACATGATATAGATTGTGCTAGTTTATTTTCCACATGAAACAATGTCATGATTCATCAAAATCAGATGGTGCCTTCGTATTGTACAAATGGGGACTGTCATGCACTGGAAAATAGATGAATTTATTTATTCATTTTTCTCAAAACATTGACATTGAGATTAGCAGATACTGTCCCATTACACAAATGCTAATTGATATCCTCTTGAAAAAAATAAAGCATAGCTAGTTTCAACAAAAGTTGAAATTTGAAAAACCCTGAAACTTGGTTGTGATATTAATATGCTGTAAGGTCTAACCATATGGAGAAGGTAGATTTGCAAGTTAGATTTTCAAACTCTGGTTGAAAAATAAAAAACGTACAGAAAAACAAAGATGTTGCAAGAAAGTAAAACATTTCCTTACACTGAAAGTAAAATGAGCTGAGGTTCGCAGTGACCAGACTTCCTTGGGAATTACTGAAGGAAAATCACCACCCTGTCATCTAAAGTATTCAATAACATTATGCGCATATTGTTTTAAGCTTTGTAACCAAAACTTGTTTTTCTCTTAACATGCACACACTGTGAGCAACACTGTGAAATTCATCTCATTCAATACAAATAACATTCTGTGTTGAAGAAATAGTAAGGGTTAGTGCATAGAACAAGAGTGCAGTCATTTCCAAAACCATAACCAGACTGTCATGGTCCATGTTACTCACATAGACAACATCAGGGCCATTTTTATGTGTTGTATTAAAGTTGTAGGTCTAATTTATCATGCATCAATGTTTTATGAATCAAATTTTAGACATTAAACTTACAGTGAAAAGTTTTATTTTGAATTCATTTGAAGCTCTGGCTTTTGAAAATCCCCCTTCCGAATGCATCCTCACCACCAAGAAAAACATATATATTTTCCCTCTTTTTTTGTTGTTGATGTTAACACACCAATATCATTGATGCTTTCAAACATATGTGAAGATGATATGACAACTCACAATGCTGAGAATCAAGAATGCAAACCTTAACCGTTAGAAATGAATGTTTACTGCAGCAGTATGGACTGAAAACTAGTTCATGTTCTATACTCAATTATAATTTCAAATACAAATCATTTATAATGTAATAGCTGTTATATATGTAATGGAATATGCAGTTCTCATGGCCCAATATAGATGCAATAAACGTGTGCCTTCTCAAAAATGGACACATATTGGCTTTCAATAATAGAATTGTCTAGTCTTCTTGGCAGTACTTCACTTGAATGAATAAACCGCACTGGTGCTTAAAATTGGTCTGTGTGTGAAATATATTATATATTAAAATTCTCTCAGGCAGATGTAACTGTATTTAATTCTGTTTTATTACGTATTATTTATATATATATATAGATATCTATATATAAATAGATAGATATATTGTTTTATGTGTTTTTGTTTAAATAAAAGCAGGTTCATATTCATAAATATTAAACATATAACCATTTTAAACATGTGACTATGATAAGGCACTACTAGTGTCAAATGATCCATTATGTTATTGTTTTCCACACGTCACCTCATGTTTAGAGAGTTAAGCTTCTACATTTGAACTTCCAAACCTGATTGAAAGCATCTAAATAGTTGTTTTGGTAACAGTTTAGTGGGAAAAAAAACTAAATTTTACTGCAATCAGTACTTTTCTTAACTTATGTGCACTGACAAGTACCTCACTCACATAGTATAAATATCACTCAATACATTGACAGTTTATATATATATATATATATATATATATATATATATATATATATATATATATATATATATATATATATATTGCTAATATGCATAATAACACATTTGTTTAATACTTTATATCATGTAGGATTAATGAGACGATATAATTACAGTGAGAATATCTCTAATACTTGAGTGGTTTAAAACTTGAAGGTGCCGTCACGTTCAATATTGCACAGTTTTTGAAAAAAATCTCCATTTTCAGCTTTTTATTTTTCCTTGTCTTAAATCTGTGATAGATATGTAGATATCTATGTGTGTGTGCTACAGATAAACGAGAACAGGATACTGGCATAAGCACCTATACATAGGGTGTTCTTGAATTTCATTTTGTACGCATCACTTAAACAAGTGAGTTGGTGGATCCACTATACGATTGGTGACAAAAAACAGTGGAAACTCTAAACCTTGGACTGCATCTTTCAATAAACATTACTGTATTTTTTTTGGGGGGGGTGGTGTTAAACAAATTATGACATAAGAAGTACCATCAAATTGTTTGATTGTTGTCTCCTCCCATGCTTTGGGAGTCTCACTGGTCTGTTGAATTGGTCCAGACGGCACATGGTTGGATTCAGGAGATTTCATTGGATCTGTTGGCCGGTTAGCTGTAATGCCAGAGCTTTGCTCCACCCCCTATTATGTCTCGGCAACTTTCAGCTATTTGATTGCAGCTACAATCTCCCAGCTGCCTCTCTGTCTGGCTGTTAAATGATGTGCTGTCTGGAGAAATCAACAAACTCTGGAGTGGTGGGCAACACAAAGAGTCAGTCAGATTGATCAGACGCAGGTCTCGGTGTGTGATGATGTGGCCCTTGGTCCAGGGGAAGGTTTTAGGTTGCATAGTGATCAAAACTGCCTAGGTATTCCAGCGCTGCTCGATAGCAGAACTGGTACTGCTCCTGTGGAGAGGACAAACACACACACACACACACACACACACACACAATCCATTTGATCCGAATCTCAGCGCTGATCAGTATACTACTGGAATAGGTGTACACCTCAGAGGAAAAATAAAGTTGAAAGTAAAAAAAAAATTGTACATTTTACCAATAGACAATTATGAGAAGCACAATTCTAAGCATATGCATATTAAAGGGAAAAGAAAACTAATAAAAAAAGCTAATAAAAACATCAAATTAGTCCATATGTGACATAAGTCGGTTGATTAGAATCTCTTGAAGCATCGAAAATACATTTTGGTCTAAAAATCTCAAAAACTGACTTTATTCAGCATTGTCTTCTCTTCCGTTCCTCCAAAAAGATTCAAACGGTGTGAATCGATTGGCAGTTTGACGCGATCTGAACTGCTGAAATCACGTGACATTGGCGAACCCGAATCATTGATCGATTCACACCGTTTGAATCTTTTCGGAGGAACACGGAAGAGAAGAAAATGCTGAATAAAGTCTTAGTTTTTGATATTTTTAGACCAAAATGTATTTTCGATGCTTCAAGAGATTCTAATCAACCCACTGATGTCTCATATGGACTACTTTGTTGATGTTTTTATTCCCTTTCTGGCTGCATATGCTCTGGGACTAAAATCTAAAATATCTTAAACTGTGTTCTGAAGATGAACGGAGGTCTTACGGGTGAGGAACGACATTAGGGTGAGTCATTAATGACATAAATTTCATTTTTAGGTGAACTAACCCTTTAACCATATGTGCAATTGCTCAGGTGCCCAGGGGCACCACGTAAATATTTTTTGTTCGTTGCATTCTCACAACCGATGCATTCTCAAACATCTTTCTAGACATGGCCTTATACCCAATATACCCTTTCAACAGAATTTCCCATGTTTTGGTCAGTTTTTGTTATTTTTCCTTGTGAATCAGTGGACCCGCAATCAATTGCCAGATTCTGGATGAGCATGCATGTTTTAATTTTAACGCCCATATAGAGCGGTGCAGGTAGGTCATCAATTTGTAGGCCAAAACGTGGAAGCGAGTTAGCATTTTAGTACTTCTGGTTCCCTCATCCCGTTATGGTTTTTTGGTTAAATGGCCAAAATATGGTCTTTGGTGAACACACTCTCAAGACACTTTCGGGATTTAATCTATAACATAAAACACATCAGTACTCGTGATTTTTTAGGTTTTTACGTGTCTTGAAAAAGGTAGTTGCTAACAAGTGGCTAAATGGGGCTACGGAGGCTGTCGAAAAGATTGAATATCACGCTGAAAAAGGTAAGCTCAGTCCGCTTATAAAAACGTGCTCTTATAAACTAGTCTAACTCAAATGTTCTGGGAAAATGTTTTGAGATAAGAACTGAAAGAGGAGAAAGGAAAAGAAAGGAATATTAATGGTGGTGACGTTGAAGTCGAGCGACCGTGTTGTAGTTTGTTAATAGAGATTGCCAAGAGATTGCCATGACATGTGACCAACTGGGTGGCAACGTCATCATCAGAACGTAAAGAATTATGGGTATGTTTGGCCAGTTTACATTGCCTGACATAGCAGGCTAGTGTTCTGGCATGAAAATAATAAAAAATTAGAGAGAAAAACTGAATATAATCATACAAAATACAGCTACTAGTACAAACAAAACATCTCTGGTTAACTAGAAGAGCATAATTTCATTCATTTGTTAAATAAGAGGCGATCTGGCGCTCATAACCACTGTTATCAGTGGCGCGGATTTCTCGTGCATGATACTGCAGTCTTCACACAGACGAGCACTTTAATCTATCGCTTAACGCCGTTGCGGAGATTTTCTGTTTGTTCTGGTGAAATCAGGAAACATAATTCACAAGAATTGTCCCTGTTCGATGTACAACATTATATTCGTTTTTATTAAGGGAAAAAAACGAGGGCAGATTAGAAACGAGAACTTCTCACAAGCTTAACAATGGACCATTAGGATAAACAGTTTGCGACACTATGTCTTTATTCACGTGAAAAATCTGGGTACTACTATATTGTGTTTAGATGCACAAATTAAACATGAGATCTATATCAATAAAATTTATCCAGCCCCATTTAATGTACAATGTTGTCAATGCCATCTTTTGGACATTCATCATATTGCGTTGGTTTTCTTTTCTTGTCCTCAAACACTCTAATCTGTTTATTTTTAAGTTACACTTAGATGAAAAAAAGAAAATCAATTGTTTTATTGGTTGTATTACTTTATTACGAAGGTTATCTTTGGCCTCCTTACTGCTGCTATCCATGTCATTTATCGCCTTTTTTGTCACCTCGGAAACATTAGTTTTAATATTATTTTTCCACGCTGGAAAACGATAAAATGATATCCCGTTCTTAAGGTTTATGCCACTTCTATTGTGAGAATGACTACTGCAGTTTATAACAGAGCAGGTAGACGGCATCTTGAACACTGCGTTCTTCCTCCATGTAAATAAGAAGTCTGGCGCCTGTTTTTGCCACGGATTCACAAAATGCTTTGCGTTTACCACTGTGAATACGTCATTGTGACGACACATTAGCGATCTCAATAGCCTAAATTTAGCCTTTTACTTCTGGCAACTGCATTTAGGCTTCAAAATTCATAAAAGTTGTTAATCCGTGAAAATGATCTTGATGGACAAAATATGTAAGTATCATAAACTTTTGTTCACAGAGCTTGTTTTCTGTGATAATCCAAAAGCCTATGGAAAAATCACATTGGGTTTTTATCGAGGGAAACAAAGTGGTCTACAAAGTGACGTCATAACTGCACCAATCTAGCCTAGAAATCTAGACGCACCCTAGCGGCAGCAAATTTAATTTGCCCGCAAGTGTCGTCTAGGCACTCTCAATACCATTCTGAGCTGTGTTCCTCAAAATCTGGACGGCCCAATCACATCATGTATAGAGTCGGCGGGAGGGGCCATAATGACGACGGCCGAGTTGCGTTTGCGTGCTTCTAGTTAACACAGAAACTGCCGAACGGCGGCGGTCTTTCATATCAGCTCTGACCACGACTCTGGAAGACTTGGAGTTAAGCTTTTCTCTGAGAAAAGAACAAAGAGCGGGAAGATGTGTTCATAGTTTAGCCGACCGGATACGGCGAATCAGTCAGCGAGCTCTGTTTCACCTTCGTTGCTCCGGTTGGTGTAGCGCTATCCTGTCGCGTGCAGAGGGAGTTTGAAAGACAACCGTTTATCCCGCCCCTCGGATTGAGCCCTGTCAATGGTGAGTTTCCAGACCAAACATCTTGATGTGGGTCTGGCTTGTCAGGCTAGCACCAATCTATTGCACTAACTGATTCTGGTGTTGTGCCGTGTGCGTTCCTTCACCCGAAATGAAACTGCCTTGCTTATGTTCATGTGTGAATCCACTACGAAGTATTAACACTTTAACATTGTACTTTGCAGCCGTTGACAAACAAGAATGGGGCAGAGTGTAAATGAGTTTTTAAATGTAATTTTTAGTTCAAAATAAAACTATGTAGCTATAGAGAAGTTATTGCAAGCTAGAGCTGCACGATTAATCGTTAAAAGATCGTTTGAAAAGACCTCGATTCAAACACCCACGCGACCTTATTCATAACTGACAACGATTCTGCTTTGGTTATTACACCTGTTTCACATCATAAGCGTCAGCAGAGCGTGAACAGTGCATACTTTGTCCCTGCTCAAGGCCATGTTAATGAATGAGAGTGTCAGCACTTCACACTTCCGTTGTGAATGCTCTCATTCATTGATATGAGCAGTGACAAAACACTTGCTGCTCTACGCTCTGCTGACGCTTGCGATGTGAAACCGTTTAAACCAAAGACTTTGGATAACCTTTGAAAGTGCGATCATCACGCTGCAACATTCAAATCTGCGTTTGTGCTGCTGCTGATCTGAAGAGAACAGCTGTTGTGTAAATGTACAGTATAAAGCAGCTTCACAAACACCTTATCGTTATTTATGTGTTACAAACATTTAAATAATGGGATTAGTACTGGGATAGAAGTTTATAATTTGGGTAAATCATCTTTTGAAAGTATTTTGACATGTATTGCTTATCATTACCCCGAGAGGTGGTGACGAGTGTGTGTTTTAAAAAGTGCTCGTCATTAAATCATTTATTATAAAGATTTGTTCACAAACGCTGATTTATCCAATAACGAAACAAGTTTTTATCAATAAAACATTGAATCCTTTGAAATTATTTTTCAATTATTCTTTTCAAATTAATATATTTTCTATTAATATTTTCTATTAACATTTTGTCAAACTTCTTGTGTGCATGTTATTTTGTTTACTTTTCTAATTTTTGTTTTCTTCAGAATCGTGAATTAATTACAGGAAACAATTATACTAATGAGTGATAAATTATTAAAAAAATTATGAGATCACAAAGTCACAATCATAAGAAATAGAATTATGAGCTATGAAGTCGCAATAACAAAAATGATCTCAATTGCAAAAAGTTAATTATAAAGACAAAGCCACAATAGTGAAAAATAGTTGCAATTTGGATATATAGTCACAATAACATTACATTTTTTTATAACTAAGAAATAGACGATTATGAGATATAGTCACAAGTGTAAGAAATAGATTTATGAGGTTTTAAAGTCACAATAACAAAAAAAAGTCAGATTTGTAAGAAATATAGTCAACTATGACATGTAAGGTCACAAGTGTAAAAAACTGAATTATGAGGTATAATAAAAGTCACAATAACAAAAAATTGTCAACTATAAGAAATAAAGTCAATTACGAGAGTGAAGTCAAAATTGTGAAATAGTTGCAATTCTTATATATAGTCACAATAAGTAACAATAAAAAGAAAAAGTTGTAATTATGAGATATAATATAAAGTCAGTTGTTCAAAATATATGCAAATATGAGCTATAAAGTCACAATACAATAGTCAATTGTAAAAAAAATGACTAAATGAGTTTTGGCGTATACATTCCACGACATTGCACACTCGTACTATTTATACGCATTTATGTGTGATCGGGTTGGATTTACACATTGGAATCAGAATTTTCGAATCTCTCTATGGTCGACCAAAAGTCGAATCATCTGTGTGTGTGTAAACCATAGACTGGAGAAGAAAAAAAACCCGGTATAAATGGGTTGGGAAAGGCAGGACACAAGTCAGTAGGAGGCTAAGACTATTTTTATTTTACTTTGCACACAGCCACCACTTTTAATAAAGTGATCAAAACTAGGCTACATTACACACGTTCTCTCATAACATTTAAAAGCCGCGATCGAAACACAGAACATCACACAAATATACAGTCTTGTTCAAAATAATAGCAGTACAATGTGACTAACCAGAATAATCAAGGTTTTTAGTATATTTTTTATTGCTACGTGGCAAACAAGTTACCAGTAGGTTCAGTAGATTGTCAGAAAACAAATGAGACCCAGCATTCATGATATGCACGCTCTTAAGGCTGTGCAATTGGGAAATTAGTTGAATTAGTTGAAAGTGGTGTGTTCAAAAAAATAGCAGTGTGGCATTCAATCACTGAGGTCATCAATTTTGTGAAGAAACAGGTGTGAATCAGGTGGCCCCTATTTAAGGATGAAGCCAACACTTGTTGAACATGCATTTGAAAGCTGAGGAAAATGGGTCGTTCAAGACATTGTTCAGAAGAACAGCGTACTTTGATTAAAAAGTTGATTAGAGAGGGGGAAACCTATAAAGAGGTGCAAAAAATGATGGGCTGTTCAGCTAAAATGATCTCCAATGCCTTAAAATGGAGAGCAAAACCAGAGAGACGTGGAAGAAAACGGAAGACAACCATCAAAATGGATAGAAGAATAACCAGAATGGCAAAGGCTCAGCCAATGATCACCTCCAGGATGATCAAAGACAGTCTGGAGTTACCTGTAAGTACTGTGACAGTTAGAAGACGTCTGTGTGAAGCTAATCTATTTTCAAGAATCCCCCGCAAAGTCCCTCTGTTAAAAAAAAGGCATGTGCAGAAGAGGTTACAATTTGCCAAAGAACGCATCAACTGGCCTAAAGAGAAATGGAGGAACATTTTGTGGACTAATGAAAGTAAAATTGTTCTTTTTGGGTCCAAGGGCCACAGGCAGTTTGTGAGACGACCCCCAAACTCTGAATTCAAGCCACAGTACACAGTGAAGACAGTGAAGCATGGAGGTGCAAGCATCATGATATGGGCATGTTTCTCCTACTATGGTGTTGGGCCTATTTATCGCATACCAGGGATCATGGATCAGTTTGCATATGTTAAAATACTTGAAGAGGTCATGTTGCCCTATGCTGAAGAGGACATGCCCTTGAAACGGTTGTTTCAACAAGACAATGACCCAAAACACACTAGTAAACGGGCAAAGTCTTGGTTCCAAACCAACAAAATTAATGTTATGGAGTGGCCAGCCCAATCTCCAGACCTTAATCCAATTGAGAACTTGTGGGGTGATATCAAAAATGCTGTTTCTGAAGCAAAACCAAGAAATGTGAATGAATTGTGGAATGTTGTTAAAGAATCATGGAGTGGAATAACAGCTGAGAGGTGCCACAAGTTGGTTGACTCCATGCCACACAGATGTCAAGCAGTTTTAAAAGACTGTGGTCATACAACTAAATATTAGTTTAGTGATTCACAGGATTGCTAAATCCCAGAAGAAAAAAAAAATGTTTGTACAAAATAGTTTTGAGTTTGTACAGTCAAAGGTAGACACTGCTATTTTTTAGAACACACCCCTTTCAACTAATTGCCCAATTGCACAGCCTTAAGAGCGTGCATATCATGAATGCTGGGTCTTGTTTGTTTTCTGACAATCTACTGAACCTACTGGTAACTTGTTTGCCACGTAGCAATAAAAAATATACTAAAAACCTTGATTATTCTGGTTAGTCACATTGTACTGCTATTATTTTGAACAAGACTGTATAAAAGAACATTTTGATAAATAAACCTAAAAAAATACCTGCCTAGAGAGGAAAAGAACACTTTGAGTGCGTTTATATGCACATTCTTAAGCCGATTGTGCCAGACGTGAACACTATATACGCGCGAGCTCAATTTTGAATCGACTTCTGACAGAAGAGCTGCACGATGAGTGTATTTTGTAGCACAGGGTGAAATCAGTATGTACATTCACGATTTGAGGGAAATATACATTTAATCACCGCAGACAGGCGTCGAATGCCGCCGTCGGTGTATGTGTTCGAATTTTAAAGGCGTGGCGCGTCCGGTGCGAAGCTCAGTGCCCTTAAAGGGGCGATCGCTCAGCGCCGCGACACGTCTTTATAACACTAATATTGAGCACCCCCATATTGCCAAAATGGTATGATCCTCGTTTCATAACACCCGTGAAGATTCGACCATGGTCGAATCCGGTCCTGCATATCGATGCATCGAATCTTCGACTATTAGGGGTCACCCCTAGAGATCACAATAGTAAGCAATAAAATTTAGTATAGGGTATAAAGTCACAATAATGAGAAAAACACCTGACATCATTAATGCTTGAGCCAATGTTTCAAAATAGAGCAATACAATGAAAACATTATATAAATATTATTTACGCTTTTAGGGAGAATCAACCAACAACTGCCTGTTTGCAGCAGTCAGGGTAGAAAGTATGGGTAGAAAGTATGGAAGTATGGGTAGAAAGACATCAGAACTGCATGATGTGGGCTGCAAACTTACCTCTGTCTGCACCATGGCTGGTCTTTGAGTACGCAACATTTTGACAGTCTGGAAGATGTCGACCACTCCCTCATAACGCATCCTCTCCAATACTATACTCAGAGTGATAAATACACCTGTCCTCCCAACGCCAGCACTGCACACACACATCACAAAGAATATGACGTGAATTAATTCATTTTATTTCACAGCCCTTTGTAAGACTCGACTCTGATTACCATTATGAATCATAACATTCTGCGGTTACATATTTTTATACAGTAATGACCTGAACTGTAAGCACATAATGAAGTAATTTGACTCAAATCTGTATTTCATTAAATTGTTTCTATTATTGCCAGGTTACCTGCCAAATAAATAGAAAATGGAAAAGTCAGCCAGTCATGAATGCAAAATAACTCTTCTTGACTTCTACGCTCAACACATATTAGGAAAAAAAGGATAAAATACATCCTAAATTCCTTAGTACTAATTTTTCTCACCTGCAATGTACTGTGATTGGTCCATCCTGACCGAACTGCTCTTTTGTTTTGTGCACTTGACCAATAAAATCAATGAAGCCTTCACCAGATTTTGGCACACCCTGCTCTGGCCAATCTGTAAACTGAAACTGCCGGACTGTTCTGGATTGACCGTCCTAGAAGAGAGACACACCAGTGAGAGATCAGCAGCATCATTTCAACCAGGGTTCTATGTGGAGAAGTTCAATAAAACATGGAATCATATAAAACTTTCATGACAATTCTAACTAATAAATAATTTCTAATTTGCCAGCTAATGAGTTAAGCATTGTATAACATAGTAATGATAGTTTTTTTTTTTTTTTTTTTCCTCACTCCGATTTCTGTATTATTATACTTGCACTCTCTATTGCCTACTGTTGTTCTGTCTACTCTGTTTGTCACTTGGCTTTATTGTTGTTTGTTTATTGTAAAGTGTCCTTGAGCGCTGGAAAGGCGCTATATAAATAAAACTTATTATTATAGTTAATGTTCCAAATGAAAGTGTAATCGAGAAAACCTAGCTTTTTTATGCTGGTGCTCTCTGCTCTGTAAATGTTGGAAATTCTAAAACCAATCATTCAGACTGAATCCTTCAAAAAAAAAAAAAAAAAAAAAAAACGATTCGAAGCATCCGACTGCATTAATGCATGTTTCACACAAAAGCAATAAAAGCCAATTAACTCTTTCTATGCCACTGACTGGATTGTATATATATATTTATAACAACACTTCCCCACCATTTGCGGCACTGTTACGGATCTTCTAAAATAGTCTCAGGAGCCAAAAAACAAGTCAAGAAGATGATCTGCGTAAACCAGAAGAAGCGGATAGAAGTTGCTTATTTACATGTAAGCTAACGTGATCATTCAACATTCAATGGCATATTCCAGCTTCCCAACGTTACTAAGAAAAATGTCGAACTCACAGAAGTACAGGACTGCAATCTTTGCAAATCCGGTCAATGTCATAGAAAGAATGAATTAGCTTTTATAGCTTTTGCGTGAAACTTGCATTAGTGCAATCAGATGCTTCGATTCAGTTCTTTTGATGGACTCTACATTTTGATCATCATTTTGAATCCCATCTGGACAAAGGCTTTGACAAAAACACGTTATTTATTTTTTTAATGAAAATTACCCAGATGCAAGTGTTGATTAAAAAAAAGAATGTATTGTTTAAAAGCAGAGGATTTTACATAATCATATTTACATATTCATACAACAAAATATTGTGGGGCCATGGCTCTAACTGGCGACTTTTTTGGTAAATGCTGGTGGGGAAGAGTTAAAGGCTGGGTAGGTGATTTGTTCCAGAAATTTTTTTTGTTATGCTGGTTGAAAGTCTCTTCACATCCTGATTGCTATCACTGAGTTAAGTGGCCTTAATGCATATGGAAAGCATAAGACCATAACATTTTCATCCAATCATTGAATTTGGGCCGAATGCAATGATGCAATGTCCTACCTGCCTGCCAGTATATGCATTTTCGGTAACACTTTAGTATGGGGAACACATATTCACTATTAACTATGACTTTTGCCTCAATAATCTCCTAATTTACTGCTTATTAATAGTTAGTAAGGTAGTTTTTGAAGCATTTAAGTTTAGGTATTGGGTAGGATTAAGGGATGTAGAATAAGGTCATGCAGAATAAGGCATTAATATGTGCTTTATAAGTACTAATAAACAGGCAATATCCTAGTAATATGCATGCTAATAAGCAACTAGTTAATAGTTAATAACTGAACCTTAAAATAAAGTGTTACCGCATTTTCATACACAGATACACACACCATCAGCGCGTTTCATGCTATGCAGAGTTAGATGGACATCAGTCATCAAGCATCAAAACCACAAACTCATACTGCGCCTTATGCTATAACTACTGTAATACGGAAGATATGGAAACCTGTGACATTACTCGGAGCGGTTAGTGACTCAGATCTATTTTTCAATGGCAACATTATTAACGCTGAAATTAAACTGCAGCAATCAGGTGGCACAGAGCAGTGCTCTAAGTTGTTTATGTTCATTATTATTCTAATGTAATGTGCTTTAAGACATGAGGTAGTTTAACGCAGTCTCTCATGACACCTTTGTCTGCTCCTTGCTTTCACGAGTTTTGAAGGAGGCGAGGCTTTGGAGATGCTTGAAGGGATGGTGTGATAATCATAGCTCACTATTGGTAGTCTCAACAACATTACCAAACCCGACCTTTAAGAATATTTTAAAGGGATAGTTCACTATGAAATAAATTTAATATGTTTTAGCTTACCTCATGGGCATCCGAGATGTAGGAGTATTTGTTTCCCCAGTAGTTTCAATTTTGATCATTTTAGGTCAAACCGTTCTTGTCTGTGCCTCACATAATGCAGGTCTATGGTCACCACTAGGGCTGGGACAACGCGTCGACGTCATCGATGACGTCGACGCAAAAAATACGTCGACGCAAAATATGCGCGTCGATTCGTCAGACTCAAAATAAAGATGGCGGCGCCGGAGAGTAGTAGCAACCATAGATGTACATAATAAAGTATATTATGTAATTAAGTATATTATTTATTATGTATATCTATGGTAGCAACACGAGTGGCTCCTCAGACTTTCAGAAGTGCAAGGCTTGCGGGTTGGCCACAGTATATGGGGTTGGCGCGCGGTGCGCACGGAGCATCACAGGCATGCGCGCACGCGTTTTGTTGTCACGGCTACATAAACAAATTTCTGCACACAGGAAGACAGATGTTTAGGTAATATTTGATGTATTTTAATCACAAAAACAAACGTTTGCATCAAGTGAAAGCATCGGACACGCTACGTTACCTACATAATAAGCTGTTTTAAATTTAAAATGTTCAATGTCTAATCGCGCTGATGTGACCAAGAGTATCCATCCTCTAAGTGAGCAGTTTCATCCCAGGACTATTCCGGTTTTAAACGGAATATTGGCGCCCATAATGCACTCTACATGTAACTTTTTTCACTGTCATGCTGCGGATGCGCGTGGCGTTTCTGTTGCGGATCAGCCACGGGGCTGCGTGGCGTTTTCTCTGCCTTTGCACACTAGAAGCGTGTCTGACGCGGCGCTGCTGCTGCTATTGATGCGGAGGGAAGCCCTATTCCTAATGTTAAACATAAATGGCCACATATCCATGGTATTGACGGCAAAATAGGCTACAGAATATTTCGTTTTGTATTGATAGTTGCAATATTTCAAAATCGATAATTGACGTTTTTTTATTATTACAATTAGGCCTATATCTGCATTTATGTAAACCTACAGACTTTCAAACATGAAAATGTAATTTAATAATATGTATTCGTGTCAAAACGATTTATAAACATCTTTTTTCTATTCTATTTTGCCTGGAGACGCTCCCAACACACGTGAAAAATAGGCGCTCTTCTATTTCCAGCATGCACGCGTTTTCCGCGCGTCACAGGCAGTGTGCAAACTCCAACCTGTTAACATGTGAGCCAAAACAAAAACGGACACGCCACGCAGCCGAGACGCTCACGCTTGCAGTGTGTCCCCGGATTTGATTAACCAACTTGTTGATATTTAATCGATGGGCATAGCCTGTAGGCTGAGTTGCATACATAGAAAAATCGTATAATATGTTTCTTTGTTGTAGGTTAATACTTATTTATTTGTGTGTGTGTGTGTGTGTGTGTGTGTGTGTGTGTGTGTATGTGTAGCCTACTTTATGTTTTCAAGGTTTTATTGAATGCATTGCTCTTGTATAGTCTTACTTTGGAATTTTAAGAGCAATAAACATATATTGCAATGTTAAGGAATTCGTTTTTTCATTCAGATAATTAAATCACCATGTATAAATTGCTATTAGGCAATTAATGGGGAGATAATCGGTAATCGAATCGAATCGTAACCAAATCGAGCAGGAAAAATTAATCGTTAGATTAATCGATGCATCGAAAAAATAATCGCTAGATTAATCGTTTAAAAAATAATCGTTTATCCCAGCCCTAGTCACCACCTCAAAGAGCATACACAGAGAAGTCCAAATTAAACAATCCCCCATCGTAAGTACACACTGATGGCCTAAGACACAAAACGAGCGGTTTGTGTGAGAAAACGAACAGTATTTATATCGTTTTTACCTCTTGTACACCCATAGACTGTAAAAAAATATGGACGTAGTGTCCGTGACGTCACCCATAGGATTCCGATAAGCCGTTCTGAAGCTTAAAGTATGGTCGAGCTGGGCGTTGTCATCTTGTGAGCGAGTCAACGCGTGTCACTCCCGGATAACAGAAAATGGGCAAAAAGGCGGGATGTGCGCGGAGCGGAGGTGACGCAATAATTATAGACGGCGGATAAATGGCTATCCACTTGTAACCACGCCCTTAATTATGCAGAACCTTAAGGCTTTATATAACGTAAACGAATGAGTTATAAAAAAATTCACCCCCCTCAGAGTTGTCATGAAGATCCAAATTAGCCTTATGAGCCAAAACCACAATTTGTACCAGGCTGTAAACATGTTTTTTTCTGCTTTAAAGTTGAGAATTTTAACATGGGGCTCAATGAGATTCTGCTCCCTTCTGGAGCCTGTCCCTAGTGGCCAGTTGAGGAATTGCAGTTTACATTACTTCCGTATTGGCTTCAAGAGAGATCGCGGGAGGTTGCTGCTTGTGTACACCACAGAAAACACGCACGCGCGCCCTCAGATCAGTCGGACGTAGTGGTGTACAAGAGGTAAAAACGATATAAATACTGTTCGTTTTCTCACACAAACCGCTCGTTTCGTGTCTTAGGCCATCAGTGTGTACTTACGATGAGGGATTGTTTATTTTGGACTTCTCTGTGTATGCTCTTTGAGGTGGTGACCATAGACCTGCATTATGTGAGGCACAGACAAGAACGGTTTGACCTAAAATGATCAAAATTGAAACTACTGGGGAAACAAATACTCCTACATCTCGGATGCCCATGAGGTAAGCTAAAACATATCAAAATTTAATTTTAAAGTGAACTATCCCTTTAATGGCCAGGTATTACATCACAGTATATAGGAAAATGTATATTCACTCTGTAAGTTTCCATGACATTTTAATGAGTGTTTGACATACCCTTGCGTCTGTGACCTTAAACTCTCTGAGTATATACTGAGGCATGTTGTACTCCGCCATGGGATCCACCACAAAGTACTGATAGCGTGCTGACCTGTCAGATGGCCAGTACTGATGACATTTCTCCTGCATAAGAAAGAAGTTCACACATTAGCTTCGATTATCGTTACCTAAAACTAAATCTATTAAAAATATTTTTGTTAATTGAAATAAAAAATAAATATTAGAAGATGTAAACAAAATGAAAATGGATGGAAATGTTGAAACTAACTGAAATGAGTTTAAGTTGAGGCACTAATATTACTAACTAATAAATCTAAATAGTAATATTTAAAAGTAACCACATGCAATAATAATAATAATAATGACAAACACGCATAACAAAAATACAAACAATTGAGCTCAAATTAAAATCTAAACTAAAAATGATTAAACAAAATAAATGCTAATTAAAAATATATGAAAAATGAGCATACCCATTCGCACCTTTGGGGGGTATTCCAGAAAGCAGGTTATGTGACATACCCGGGTATGTTTAAGAGTAAGTAAGCTGATAACTTCAACTTTCGGTTCCAAAAACGCAGGTAACTTTCAGGGTATGTAAGCAGCCATAACTCACTCTGTGAACATAACCTGCTCATAATCCAGGGTTAGTTTGCTTAAAAGGTATTCAGATGTGTGTAATATAATCAATATAGTTCAATTAATATAACTTAATGTGTTATATAGTTACAGTTATAATATACAATATTATATATTAATTCGAATATAGAATTAATATAAAATAGCACTAATATAACAAGGTAATGTTTAAATGTTAATTTAATTCAAATATATTTATTTATTTTATTGTCATGTCACACATGGATCTACATTTAATTAGTTAGCATCAAACAAACAATAAAATCCTTATTCTTAGTGAATAAAGGTTACTTATTAAACAAAGAGATTGAAAAAAAATGATTGCACAACACCAAATAGGTGACGATGTCCACTAAATAGGTTATGTAAATCGCCATTAAACAAAAGAAGAAGAGGAAGTAGAATGGCACGCTTTTCCTTAGCCTCCGTTTCCATGGTGAATCATTGATTCAACGCTCTGTTGAGGATATATTGTCTGTTCACTGTTAACGTTGTCTCAATTGTCTGAATGTACTCACGGACGCGTTTTTGGAACCAGCATACCTCGAGAAAGTCAGGTTTTGGTTAATCAACCAAGAGTTCAAAGTATATGTGACAGTTAAAGGATTAGTTCACCCAAAAATGAAATTTCTTTTAATGACTCACCCCAATGTCGTTCCTAACACGTAAGACCTCCATTCATCCTCGGAACACAGTTTAAGATATTTTACATTTAGTCCGAGGGCTTTCTGTCCCTTGAATGTAAGTGTATGCCCACTTGCTGTCCACGTCCAGAAGGTGATGACATCATCAAAGTAGTCCATATGTGACATCAGTTGGTTAGTTAGACTCTTTTGAAGGGTCGACAATACATTTTGATCCAAAAATAACAAAAAATACGACTTTATTCAGCATTGTCTTCACTTCCGCATTGGTTTTTAAACCCCAAATAAAGATTCAAATGGTCGTGAATCACCTTATTGATTCGTGATTCGTATCGCCAATGTCACGTGATTTCAGCTGTTTGACACGCGATCCGAAAAATGATTCCTGACCGTTTGAATCTTTATTTGAGGAACACGGAAGAGAAGACAATGCTGAATAAAGTCATAGTTTTTGTTATTTTTTGGACCAAAATGTATTGTCGACACTTCAAAAGAGTCTAACTAACCAACTGATGCCACATATGGACTACTTTGATGATGTTTTCATTACCTTCTGGACGTGGACAGCAAGTGGGCATACACTTACATTCAAGGGACAGAAAGCCCTCGGACTAAATCTAAAATATCTTAAACTGTGTTCCGAGGATGAACGGAGGTCTTACGGGTGTGAAACGACATTGGGGTGAGTCATTAATGAAAGAAATTTCATTTTTGGGTGAACTAACCCTTTACCCTGCTTTCTGGAATACACCCTGCTGTTGTGGACACTAATACACTTATTGTTATAGTTCTTGGATGTGTGTGTATATGTGAACTAACCCTTCCCATTTCTCTGAGTTTAGTAAGCATAACTACTATTGTAGAATTGTGTTCCCAAAGCATCCGCCAATAATCTTCAACTGTCTCTGCCAGCGGCCCCTGAGTCGCAATATACGCCCGCTGTTGCCTAGAGAGTGATGAGAAAGAAATTAATTTCACCGGCTTTCTTACATGTGTCTGACATGTGTCAGCGGTTGGTTTTGTAGTTGTGTTGTTTTATTGCACAACCAGCATAGGATATCAAAAAAAGAAATCACAATGTACCTGTAGCCATCTATAAAACTGCCATTGACATAGTCTGAGCCATCCACACCTCTGATAGGCTGCAGACACACACGTGTGGTTTCATATGGCATGATATTGACCAGTCGGTTTTTGAACTTATTGCATGGAAGGCTGGCACTGACAAATCGGGAGTTATGCGCTTTGGCATTAGCTAACCGCTGAAAAGGAGATACAGAAAAAAGAAATAAGCAAAAAAATATATATTTTAAGAGCATTAAAAAGCAACTGCCAGCAATGAGAAATAATATAATATTTTATATACTGTTTATAAGACAAATGTTGTGGATTGTTACTTAAAAAAAAACAAACAAAAAAAAACATATATATATATATATACAGTCTTGTTCAAAATAATAGCAGTACAATGTGACTAACCAGAATAATCAAGGTTTTTAGTATATTTTTTATTGCTACGTGGCAAACAAGTTACCAGTAGGTTCAGTAGATTGTCAGAAAACAAACAAGACCCAGCATTCATGATATGCACGCTCTTAAGGCTGTGCAATTGGGCAATTAGTTGAAAGGGGTGTGTTCAAAAAAATAGCAGTGTCTACCTTTGACTGTACAAACTCAAAACTATTTTGTACAAACTTTTTTTTTTCCTGGGATTTAGCAATCCTGTGAATCACTAAACTAATATTTAGTTGTATGACCACAGTTTTTTAAAACTGCTTGACATCTGTGTGGCATGGAGTCAACCAACTTGTGGCACCTCTCAGCTTTTATTCCACTCCATGATTCTTTAACAACATTCCACAATTCATTCACATTTCTTGGTTTTGCTTCAGAAACAGCATTTTTGATATCACCCCACAAGTTCTCAATTGGATTAAGGTCTGGAGATTGGGCTGGCCACTCCATAACATTAATTTTGTTGGTTTGGAACCAAGAGTTTGCCCGTTTACTAGTGTGTTTTGGGTCATTGTCTTGTTGAAACAACCGTTTCAAGGGCATGTCCTCTTCAGCATAGGGCAACATGACCTCTTCAAGTATTTTAACATATGCAAACTGATCCATGATCCCTGGTATGCGATAAATAGGCCCAACACCATAGTAGGAGAAACATGCCCATATCATGATGCTTGCACCTCCATGCTTCACTGTCTTCACTGTGTACTGTGGCTTGAATTCAGAGTTTGGGGGTCGTCTCGCAAACTGCCTGTGGCCCTTGGACCCAAAAAGAACAATTTTACTCTCATCAGTCCACAAAATGTTCCTCCATTTCTCTTTAGGCCAGTTGATGTGTTCTTTGGCAAATTGTAACCTCTTCTGCACATGCCTTTTTTTTAACAGAGGGACTTTGCGGGGGATTCTTGAAAATAGATTAGCTTCACACAGACGTCTTCTAACTGTCACAGTACTTACAGGTAACTCCAGACTGTCTTTGATCATCCTGGAGGTGATCATTGGCTGAGCCTTTGCCATTCTGGTTATTCTTCTATCCATTTTGATGGTTGTCTTCCGTTTTCTTCCACGTCTCTCTGGTTTTGCTCTCCATTTTAAGGCATTGGAGATCATTTTAGCTGAACAGCCTATCATTTTTTGCACCTCTTTATAGGTTTTCCCCTCTCTAATCAACTTTTTAATCAAAGTACGCTGTTCTTCTGAACAATGTCTTGAACGACCCTTTTCCTCAGCTTTCAAATGCATGTTCAACAAGTGTTGGCTTCATCCTTAAATAGGGGCCACCTGATTCACACCTGTTTCTTCACAAAATTGATGACCTCAGGGATTGAATGCCACACTGCTATTTTTTTGAACACACCCCTTTCAACTAATTCAACTAATTTCCCAATTGCACAGCCTTAAGAGCGTGCATATCATGAATGCTGGGTCTCATTTGTTTTCTGACAATCTACTGAACCTACTGGTAACTTGTTTGCCACGTAGCAATAAAAAATATACTAAAAACCTTGATTATTCTGGTTAGTCACATTGTACTGCTATTATTTTGAACAAGACTGTATATATATATATATATATATATATATATATATATATATATATATATGTTTTTTTTGTATTTATTGTTTCAGTTAACTGGTTAGCAACATTATGTCATTGTTCCCATTTAAATTCAGGAATTGCATTCGTGGGATGAACTCACTTTAAACTCCTGCTCCATTCCGCTGATGTGCTCTGGCGGTTCTGTCTGTGACAGTCTCTGGATGTAGGCGTAAAGATTCCGTGCTGGAACCTCTGTGTTGCCGCAGGAAACGGCCTCTAGCAGCGCATCATAAATAAAGATGTACTGCTCTTCCGTCTGCACCATGTAGTTTCGCTGAGATCGCATCAGAGTCACATGACCATAAACATCTATAGTCTTCTCCTGCTTCACACGCTCCAACATGGCATCAATCACAATGAAGCAGCCCGTTCTGCCCACGCCAGCACTGAGAGAGAGAGAGAGAGAAAGAGAGAGAGAGAGAGAGAGAGAGAGCGAGAGAGAGAGAGAGCGAGAGAGAGAGAGAGAGAGAGAGAGAGAGAGAGCGAGAGAGAGAGAGAGAGAGAGAGAGAAAATGCTTCTGTCACAAACTCTCACATTAGCGCATTCTGTTCTTTCTGTTCTGATATAAAGTTTGTATGAAAAAGGATTTGTGATTTTCTTTAATAACATAAAACAAATCATATTAGACAAGGGAAGCCTGACAAGGATTTTTTTTTAATTACAATTTTTATTAATTATATATATATATTAATTCTATTTTTAAATCATTATTTCATTATTATTTTATCCTTACTTTCTTCTTTTCCCAGTGTATTTTACCTCTATTGTTCAAAGTGCCAGCTTTGTTCACTCAGTTTTGTTTATATTGTAAGTGGTTAAAATGTAAAAATAAAAATAAACATCCAATTTACCCATATTGACCCTGCACATTTTTCACAGTTATGGCACTATTTATATTTATTGGCTTAATAATGCAAGTTAAGGCATTATTAAGCCAATATTTGCATATTTCCGAACATGTTCATTGTCAGGCAGAACTGATGGAGCCGAATCATCAGAACTGTAAACAAGTGACACACGAGGATAGCAAAAACGGCAGATCATGGAAAAAAATGTCATGTTCCAGGCTGTGCAGGGGACGTGAGGACTTTTCATACCCTTCCCACAGATAAAAAATGCCAACAGTCATGGTTGAGGTTTTATAATCCGATACCACAACAATTTAATTCAAGATCGTTTGTTTGTTTGGCCCTTTTAAAGCAAGCTTCGCTCAGCGTCTTAAACTGGAGAAAGTGGCAATTCCAACCATTTCCTGCAAGCAGTAAGTAGCAATTTTATCCACTTATTGACTGTTTTCTGAGTTTCTGTTTGAAACTTGAAAGTTTAAATTTCTGATTAAATTGAACGTTTCTTAGAGAGACAGCATTGTCTAACGCAAGATGCTAGTACAGTAACAACAGGAACCTCCAAGTACCATACAAAACTAAATAGTGTGTCTAATGACAAAGGTTAATATTATTTTGTATTACAAAATATAAACGTAGATATGTTGCTTATAGATCATTCACTCTATCCTTCTAGCAAACGTCACCTTTTCCACCATATAATTAAAACGATAGTCATTTGACAAGGCTATTCATTTTGTAAAAATATATATATTTAAAGGGGGGGTGAAATGCTGTTTCATGCATACTGAGCTTTTTACACTGTTAAAGACTTGGATTCCCATCCTAAACATAGACAAAGTTTCAAAAACTAATGTTGGACGTTTGATGGAGTATTTCTGTGTCAAAAATACTCCTTCCGGTTTCTCACAAGTTTCGGCGAGTTTTTTTCGAGTATGGGTCTACTTGACGTTAATAAGAGCGGAAGGTCCTTGTACGGGCCGTACGGGCTCTTCTCCCGGTAGGGTGCGCGCGCGCGTGACTAGAGCACGCTGTAAACAGTCTCTCAGCTGCAGATCCAGTCGTCCGTGAACACTTATGTGGCGCCGCGCTCCACTTTATTCCTATGGGTGACGTCGAGCGACTTCAACGCTTCAGCACAGCATTCCGGGAAGGCAGCGCTGCATTTGAACCGATTTGAACGCAGAAATGACGGGAAGCTTGACAACATCGTTTCAGTTGCGTCTCAAAATGGATTTACACGCCACTGCTGTCACAGGACTTTACCAAATCATACCAAAGAAGTGTGTTTTTGACGGAGCGGTCCCAGCGATAAAGCTTCGACGGTGAGTTAACTTAAACTGCTTCAAATGTCTCTGCTATTGGCTACCGTCGCATGAGTAAACATCAGTAAACGACACGATCGCGTGCTTCGTCATTCAAATGCGCTAACGGTTACTCCATTGTTGTTCTCTGTATAACGTTACAGTATTCTGACGTGCAAAACCGTTTTGCTTGCTACTTCTAAGGTCTAGTCGCATACAATAGTCCAATAACCCGAATCATGTCCTCATACACTGCGAGTAAACACACAGAAATGTGGAGAGGCCATTAAATACAGTAACTTACATACCACAGAGACGGACGTCCTGCTGTTGCTGTTTCTCCTGTTCAATTTATTTCTCCCTCAGATTTGATTGTGGATCATTATCTGTATTAGCTGAGATAGATGGGTTTCTCCACGCTTGAGGACGTCACCGCTTTGCGCGCTTGCCATTCTTTAGCTCCGCCCACACGATACGCCTCCAGGCGCTCGGTTTTTTCCGGAAAGACTCGGTACAGCCTATATTTCTTTTATAAATATGATAAAACTAAAGACTTTTCGGAGATATGAAGGATGCAACTACTCTATAGGTACTCAAGATTGACATGAGATTGACTGAAACTGAGTGTTTCACCCCCCCTTTAAATTTGTGAGAACTGATGATGTTTTTGCATGCTTGTATTTCAGAGTACATCACAGTCACTGCGTAGCCTACATTGTGACTAACGTTATATAAACATGCAATATTGTTGACGAAAAAAGACGAGTCTGAAATGTAGTTAAAAAAAATAAAAACTTGAACAAAAACCACTGGTTTTGGTTTTGTCTGAGGGAAGGAAGAGCGTTCATGCTTGCGGTTGCCAGATTTCAGTAATTTAAATCCCCCAAACAGAGCTTTTCTGCGAAAAGAACACGTATACTATCTGTTTTTTTACCTAAACATGTACAATCTGGCAACCATATGCACGCGAGCTCTCTCTCGCGCACGGATGATCTGAAAACACCAATAAACAAGTAAGCTGCATTTCAGCAATCTCCATTTGAGATGTTCTGCTTAAAGTGTCATTCAGTCGGTCTGTGTTCTGTCAGGACTCACCGCTTCGCTGAACAACTGAACTGATGTGTGCTGTGAGCTGCTTAAATAAGCTAATCAGAGCAGAGCTCAACATTAATATTCATGACCCCTCCAAACAAGGCAAAAACCGAGCATTACATCCTAGGGACAATTTATAGGGTTGCAAATGGACCTGTAAAATTAGTAAGCCACATACCCTCTATGTAGATATCAGAAAACAATTTAACATATTGTTTCAAATCATTCTAGGGCACCTTTAAGACATGCTTTTTTTCTTGGTGTTAAATAATTGCAATATTATTGACGATTGCAAACCTTAATAAATCACCTTGCATACACTTACCGCGAGAGCCCGCCCACACACTGTTCTGATTGGCTGTTTTTTTTTGTTTTATTGATTAGTCACGTCACGTCTGGTGTGGACAGACAAGTTGCTTGTCGCTGGAATCTTATTGTATTGTGTGTAGTTAGGACACGGTGTTATACTCCACAAAAAGCATTGAGTGCATCAGCAGAGACAAACAATTGAGCTGCAGGATCTCGAGAGATCTTATATGGTCAATACAATTTAAGCCAAAGATTCAATAATCCCTACAGTGTAAGAGCACAATTTTCATTGGTTTAAGAAAAATTATCAATAGTTTCTCAGAATCTTGCCCTGCATGTTTGACTGGATATAAATGTGTTTGCTTAATTCTGTACAAGTTACCTGCAGTGGACCGCAATGGGTCCAGCATCGGGGGGGTTGCAGGCTTTTACCCGTCTGAGAAAGGCCAAGAAGGGAGTGGGATGTTCAGGTACCCCCTGATCTGGCCATGCAGTAAACTGGAACTGACGAACTTCCCTTTTCTCACCACTCCCACTCTGCACATAGAAGCAACACAATTCAGTACCGTTCCATATATTACTAGAACAGGATAGTTCTAGTTTTTATTCCATGATAAATGTTTTTATTCCATGATAAATGCACAAATCATAGCCTCTCATCCAAGCTACTCGTCCAATCAGCAGTTTGCCACAACAAATTTAGATAATTCATATTTTTTTTTTAACATACTTCCCATCTAACGTGTACAGCCTTCAATATTTAACACACAAATGACAAAACCAGTGGGAAAAAAAAATCAACACAAAACAAATAAATGAAACGGTTGACAAATACATCATCATAAATAAAAGCAGCAAAGAGCGAAACGAACAGTAATCTGCATAATTTATTCATGCATTGCTGCGAATTTGAGGACTGCATTTTATCACAGTGTGTTATCCCCAGATTCATGGCTTGCTCAAAAATTCTTGCGCTCAGCAGAAAAATATTCATTATTTCATATCTATTTTTCCTCACTTACAGTGGCTGTACCTGAAATGTTTTACTCAATAGTTTTTTTTGTGAAATGTGGGGACATTCCATGAGTAATGTTTTTTTATACTGTACAAACTGCATTTTCTATCCCCCTACACTGCCCCTGCACCTAAACCTACCCATCACAGAAAATATTCTGCATTTTTACATTTTCAAAACAACTCATCCTGTATGATTTATAAGCCCTTTGAAAAGTGGGGACATGGGGAAAAAGTCACCCTCCTCTGTAATACCTATGTCATACCCATGTCATTATACACATTTGTGTCCTGATGTCACAAAAACACCCACCCACACACATACACATGCACGCACGCACACGCATGCACACACACACACACACACACACACACACACACATATTGGTCTATGTGGTTTACAGGGACTCTCCATAGGCGTAATGGTTTTTATACTGTACAAACCGTATTTTCTATCCCCTTACACTGCCCCTGCCCCTAAACCTATCCATCACAGGAAACATTCTGCATTTTTACTTTTTCAAAAAAACTGTTTTTAAGGCCATTTGAATTATGAGGACATTTGATATGTCCTCATAAACCACATTTATAGTGTAATACCAGTGTAATATAGCCTAGAAATCTAGACGCACCCTAGCGGCAGCAAATTTAATTTGCCCGCAAGTGTGGTCTAGCAACTCTCAATTCCTATCTGAGCTGTATTCCTCAGAATCTGGACGACCCAATCACATCGTGTAGGCTATAGAGTGGGCGGGCGGGGCCATAATGACGACGGCCGAGTTGCGTTTGCGTGCTTCTAGTAACACAGTCTTCTAGTCAACACAGAAACTGGCGAACGGCGGCGGTCTTTCGAATCAGCTCTGCCCGCGCCTCCGGTAGACTTGGAGTTAAGCTTTCCTCTGAGAAAAGAACAAAGAGCGACACTGAAGTCATTCTTAAAAAGGGAAGATGTGTTCGGAGTTTAGCCGACCGGATACGGCGAATGTTTAATCAGTCAGCGAGCTCCCCTTCACCGTCGTTGCTCCGGTTGGTGTAGCGCTATCCTATCGCGTGCAGAGGGAGTTTGAAAGACAACCGTTTATCCCGCCCCTCGGATTGAGCCCTGCCTATGGTGAGTTTCCAGACCAAACATCTTGATGTGGGTCTGGCTTGTGTAATACCCATGTAGTTATACAAATTTGTGTCCTCATAAACCACATAAACAGGCTCACACACACACACACACACACACACACACACACACACACACACACACACACACACACACACACACACACACACACACACACACGCACACAAAAACATAGTTTAGAGCGTTTTCATAGTGTTGTTTTTTTTTTAGATCATTTTGTTGCATTTAAAAGCATGGTAATGTCAGTACGTAGTCATGCAGAGTGCAACAAATAATTAAAAAAGTATAAATTAGCTATTTAGTTGAAAGTTGATTAAAATGTATACAAAAAGTTACAGTACCTAAAATATACACCTTTCAAACATTCGAAGGTAAAAAATGTTATGAGCTTTTACGTTATGACAATTTTTCCATCTGTGGGGCCACTGATCTATATAAATTACTTCATTAAAACATTTTTCTTTCCAATGAGTTGAGGTTACAAGGCATAAATCTTCATTCCGATTTCAAAATGCACACTTTGACATTTGTAATGTCAAACCATGGGAAATTCCTGAACTTAAAAGAATAACCATTCACATGCTTAGGACGTTTGTGTTGTAAGAATATAAACCTCAGATATAAAAACGGTGCCTCCTTAGGCAAAGTTTTCTCAGTAAAATCATATAATTTCCTACTGATTCAGTAGAATGTGTGAGCTTACTAGAGAATACCATGACGTCATCAGTTATCCAGTTCTCTACATAGATCAGTGAGTGGGGCCTATTTTCATAACTTGTCTAGGCTCCCACAAACCTACCATAAGGTGACATTTGTGAGAGTAACAACTGTTGGTATATTGTATTTCTGCACTGATCACTGCTGTTTCATTACCTTAAAGAGGGCAAAAGTCCTGACGCAGTAGGTTGCAAGCTCCACCGTGTCCAGCAAAGAGACCTGCATGAGTCCGTACGTCTCTGTGCCTCTGCTGGGCCAGTACTGATCACACTTATTCTGCACACAGTTCAGCAGACACTTAGTAAACCTTTCACAGCTCCATATGTCTCAATATAAAAGGAAACATTAGAGGAGAGCTGAAGAACCAGCTGAGATAAACACTGACAGTCAGCTGCTCTTCAGCCTGGCTGCTTTCCATCAATAATAGTACTCACTATGGCTGTGTCAGTCTGCTCACTAGTTCAATAGTGACTATACTACCCAGGGAGCAGGTTGCCTCATTATTAAAATCATTCCAGTGCACTGAACAGTTCACTCCCTAGAAATTAACAGGATGCCTTTTTAACTCATCGCATTTTTTTTCTAATTCCAATCAAAGGGAACTAGGGAATAGACTGAGACACACCCTTTGAGAGTACATTTCGTCATGCAGTGATAGTGTGATAATCAGCCAAAAATATCAAGTTACACTTTGTGACTTGTGGCAAAATGTGTCTCTGAAGTCAGTGAGGGAAAGAGGAAGCGATAGGAGACAGATCAGAAGAAGAGAGTGTAGGTGTGAATAAAAGGATGAGGCAGAGATAACAAGAAGTAAGAGGTGAGACACGAAATATCAACCATTCAAGTGAAAAGTGAGAGTGGTCTAATTAGCCAAGTGAGACGTCTTGCCTTTGAGAAGAAATACGTAGGCATCTGGAGAGTAACAGACAAACATCATAAGACTTACTCTGCTCCGTAACACCACACAACAGTCTCACTGAGAAATACGGAAAATATCAATTCTGTGTTTGATCAAACATGGTTAGTAAGGTTAGTGTGTGTGTGTTTATACGTTTGATTAAGTGTTCAGTGTCTTAAGCTGCGTTTACACTTGGCAATAACATGCAATCACTGTGATCCGATCAAGCATTTCGGATCATCAGTCAATCAGGACACGGCATGTTGTTCACATCAAGTGGTCGCTGTATCTGGATAACTGATTGGATTCCTGTTTGTTGCAAAATTTAAATCAGGTCTATAATAGGCCTTTATTACTGTGATCCGATCAAGACCTTTTTTTTGTCAAGTAGTTTGCTTCAGTTAATAATACTGTTGGTCTCTGAACGTGAAACACTTCAAATATTAGACGTTTAGCTACTTACATCTTATGACACTCTTTCACTGCTATAACTAAAGTGTCGTGTTGGCAATGCATTGCTTTCATTCACTTATTTTACTTTCTAAAACGTCTATCTCAGTCTTAAGTTGTTTAAATGAAGAAATATTTTCAAAGTTGATTATTTAACTGGTTTGACCATATTAAATGAGTCATATCATCCAGATTTAATAAACACCATGAAGCCATGAAAACATAACATTAAAAACAAATTTCAGTGTGTATTCTGATTATTTCTCTGGCAGTAAGTAACTTGAGCAGCGTGTAGCTCTTCATTTAGATCTCACGATTGACAACGGCAGCAAGTGTTAATGACCTCATTCAGATATTGTTAAAAAAAAAAATTGTCAAGGTGAAATTGTCAAAACTGCGTCTGTCCATTATTTTCCAACAGCCTTCAGAGAGAGTGGGCGGGGATTTATATGACGTCCACCTGTGAATGCAGATACGATGGCTGATATGATTCTTAAAGGGATACTTCACCACTTTTCATATTAAACTGTTATTAAATTCCCTTAACTAAAACGAGTTGATACATACCTCTCTCGTCTGAGTGCGTTCACTTAATCTCTCTGACGCGCGGTGACGATCTGATAGCATTTAGATTAGCCCACTAAGCCCAGTTCATTCACTATGGTACCAAACAGAGATCAAATTAGAAGCCACCAAACACCTCCACGTTTTTCCTATTTAAATACAGTTACACAAATAGTTGAAAGATCAAGTATGATGGCATAAAATAAAACGCAGCGCTTTTCTAAGCGGATTAAAAAGAAGAACTATATTGTATGGCGGAATAGCACTTCTGAGAGTACTTTGACTCGGTGCAGTAAAAGTCCCGGCTGAAACATCCTCCCTCACATCTCCCCCTCCCTCCTATTGACAGAAATGAGAGAGGGAGGGGGAGATGTGAGGCTAAATGCTATCAGATCGTCACCGCGCGTCAGAGAGATTAAGTGCACGCACTCAGACGAGAGAGGTATGTATCAACACTTTTTAGTTAAAGGGATAGTTCACCCAAAAATGAAAATAACCCCATTATTTACTTATTAAGTCATCCTAGGTGTATATGACGTTCTTTCAGACAAATACAAGCAGTTATATTTATAAAAAAATGTCCTGGCTCTTCCCTGCTTTATACTGGCCATGAATCACAATGCAAAGAAAAATATCAATTTTTAAAACTTTAAAAACTGTAATCTTCTGCTAACTGTCGACCATGCGTTCACAAGACTGGTGTTCCAGCGTATGATGTAGGATGCAGGCGTGAGATCTTGTGATGAATGCGGAAGCGCAGAGGAGAGAGCAAGACAAAACTTGGTTCTTGCGAGAACTAGCATATTCTCACCCTAAGCCATACGCTGGAATACCAGTCTCTCGTGAACGCACGTATGACAGTTAGCGAAGTTAGAGTAAATCATGGAGTAATTTTAATTTCTGGGTGAACTATCCCTTTAAGGGAATAACATAGTTTAATATGAAAAAGCGGTGAAGTATCCCTTTAAAATGAGAGAAATCACTGCTTATGAATTTTTAAGCTTAGGCTTAAGAGACATGAACTAGTTCTTTGAAAAACATCTGTGACCTTTGATATGTCTAGTCTTCATGCTCTGAGTATGGTTTCACTAATAATAAACCAACATTTGCATAAAGCATGCATATTTGTCCATACACATGTTGATTATAGTATTAAAAACTTGAAATGATAATTTAAGGTACATTTAGAACTGATAAGAATGTGCGATTAAATTGTGATTAATCGTAAGTTAACTCATGACAATATGTGATTAATTCGCGATTAAATATTTTAATTAGTCGATAGCCCTAGTATGTGGACAACATCCAGATACAGGCAGCATGTTAATGCCAAGTGTAAACGCCTTAGTAGTTCTGTTCCAAAATCTAGTCAGTTGCCTACCTAGGCAGCCTTTTAGGCATCCTGATGCAAAGACTGCCATAGCTTTTAAAAATCTGTTACTTTTCTGATAGAAATATGATTTTGGCAAGCAGTTAGCTTTCTTGCTATTAAAACTTTATTTTCTACAGTTAATGTTTGCAAATACAGTACTGGTACTTAGTAATGAGAAGAATAAGAAGAAGAAGTGTTTCATGATACATAAATCAGAATATTAGAAGGACTTCTAAATGTGGCACTGAAGACTGGAGTAATGGCTGCTGAAAATTCCGCTTTGCAATAACAGAAATAATTTACATTTCAAACTATATTAAATGAGAAAACAGTTTAAATTGTAATAAATGTAATAATTATGGGTAAAATGGGTAAAAATCCTTCTAGCCGCAATCATTTGAATGGCAGTGTACATTGCAAAATTGCATCTTATATTATGGAACAGTGAAATTATTTACATTGCATTGCAGATATCTTTCAGAGAATGCATTGCAACAAGGTCAGGGAAAAAAAATCAAAAAGATGAAGTTGAGAAGTTAAATGGTGATTAGAAATACATAATTATGTTTTATTAAAGAGAAAAATATTGATAAATGTGGGTGCAGAGTATTTTTGCGCTTATTAGACTATTTTGATGTTAGCTTAGCAACACGCTAACAAGAGCAGCATGCTTTGAGGAGCTTGTAAAATGTCTTTCACATTAGTCAGTCACAAGGTAAGTGTGCTTTTTTTTTGTCAAGATGCTGCCTATATAGTTTGTAGACAGCAAGGATGCATACTAGGTTTTGGAACAGAGCTTGTGTTACTCCACACATGATGTGGTCTGTGTATGTATTTAGTGCTCTCACCCTGGATTTCTCCTCAAGTTTGGTGATCATGATGATATTTGCTGTGTGTTGTTCCCACACCATTCTCCAGAAATCACAAAAAGTGTCTGGCATGGGGCCCTGGGTGGCGATGTAAGCTCCCTGTCGGCGGTACCCGTCTATGAAGTTGGCATTGATGTAGTCACCACCCGGAACACCTGCATAACAGGAAGAAATGAAATTTAAAAAATCACTTTCATACATTTTAAAGGATATAAAAGAGATATATTATTCCATTGCATAAGTGGTGTCAAATATAATATTTAAAAAATAATTAACAGCACAAATCAAGGTCAGAAGTCCAGTGTGTAGGATTTTAACTGGAAAATGACAACAGGATGTTAAATTAAAATTTCTGCAAATGTATCAGTGATGATTTGGATCCCAAGCCATAAGGATCAGTGTTATTTTACTATTATTTATATTCAATCATAGTATTTATTAATATTTTGAATTAGCTTTTATTATTATATTTTTAGTTATCAAATTCATTTTAGTTTATGGTTCATTAATTTTGCTATGTGCATTTTAAAAAAAAAGTTTATAATAATAGTTTTAGTCAGATTTAGTACATACATATATTTATTTCAGTAAGTTGCCAAGGCAAAATTTCCAATTAAGTTTTTTTTAAGTCTATCAAATATTTATATTTTATTTGATTTCAGCTTCATTTAATTTACTGAAAATTACTTTTAATATTTTTTTGTTTTAAACAATAACAACACTGGTACAGTATGTGTTGATTTAGAGATAACAAACAGCAATGGTGCTAGATGCCACGTGAATAGGTAATAACTTTAAGTTGATTTCCCATGGTAAAACTCCTGTAAGATTAGAAAATGTATTATTTCTAATAAAAACACAAGAACAGCCATATTGAGATACTGAGCACATGTTCTCACCATCATTGTTGGAGAGTGATACTCTGGTGTGGTCGTAGGCGATGACGTTGGCATATCTGTTCTTTTGCTTGTTAATCTCAAGGTTAGACTGTTCCCATGAGAACTGCTGCCCTGGATCAATTGACTACAAGAGAGAAGCACGCCATGAATTACACATCACGCTGGACATGCCCCAAACTGTACTTCACATGTTACAAACATCACATGGCCTATGCAGTGAAGTTAGTGGACAAGCACAAAAAAAGTACATGAAAAAGAACTTAAAGCACACTATAGTATGCTGAAATGTGGTGCTAATACACATCATTCATCGGCCAATATGTTTGAAATGTACAGCCGCGGGGTGTGAATGTAACTGCGTGTGTGAGATCTGACCTCATACTCTTGAGAGAACCTCAGATTGTCATTGGCTTTCATCCTCTCTATGTGAGCTGGCAGTTCTGAGACGGACACTGGAGGGTGACTGGTCATGCCTGTCAATCACATCACACAAACACAAACAACAGTTCACACCGAGAACTCGGCACACTGCTGGACTGAGTGCTCTGAGCAGTGTGAGAGAATGTTAGTGATCTCGTCTATGTTTTAGCACTAGGGATCATAAGTCGTATGTGTTTTGAGGAGAAAATGTGTAGGAATTTGTACAGTAGGCTAGTGGTTATACCCAGTGAGCAAGTCATCCATTGACAGCAGGTAAATGCAAAATTCTACTCTCCTTCAATTGTTTTCTAAATGCAATAATACTGATGGTTTAGACCAATTTAAATGGAGTGATAGGTTTGGGCTAATTGTGCTTTAATGGAAACAGATATATGCTATATTTAATGTTTTAATACATTTAAAGGAATAGTTCACCCAAACAAGAAAATTCTGTCATCATTTACTCACCCTTATGTTGTTCCAAACCTATATGAGTTTTTTTCTTCTGCTGAATTAAAAATAAGTTATTTTGAAGAATGTTGGTGATAAGATAGATGATGATAGCCAATGACTCAAACTGGTTTGTTGTTTGGAACAACATAAGGGTGAGTAAATGATGACAGATCTAACATTTTTGGGTGAACAAACCTTTAATTTGCAGTGAACAGCAATAAATCAGGTAATTTCCTCATAAAATAAGAAAGTTAAAAAAAAAGACCAATAATTATTAAAAGCTCACAAATTTGCTAACAAATGCTGTAAAGTGATATGATAAGGCATCTATAAATTAATTTATTTAAATGGAATTGTTTATTTACTGTCTGGGAATAGTTGTAGGTCATTGAAAATGCAAGTTTTACCTACTCAGTGGGAAATATTTAGCAAAAATATTTTATTTTACTGAAGCAAACAGCCTCACAGAAAACTTTATTAAAATTATTGAATAATATACCGATTTTTGGCGGCTGTGGGCTGGGCTGTAGCACTGGGACCCCCTTAAAATCTCCACTAAGACATATTCACATCCCACTCTAAAAAATCTAATAAAGACTGAACAATACTGAATGATGTGTGGTGGAGAGTATAGATTACAATACAGTCAGAAATATCAAACAAGATAGAATTAGCATTGAAACTGCTGAATCAGATCAAATTAAACTTAAAGCAAAAATCAATATTGCTGCATTTAGAATATGAACTGAGAAGAGTTCATTTAATGCCTGGAATAGTTATCTAACAAAGAACAAAGTCATAGATAAACACTGTATTTATGATTACTGCAATCTTTATTATGAATAGCTTTATTAAAAAAATATCTGGTATGTCTTGTATTTAGAGAGCTTGTTCTATGTGTTTGTGTGTGTTTAGATCAGACTAAATATCCCCACAAGGATAGGAAAACCTGAAATCAATTATATTGAGGGGATCAGCCAACCATTCCCATGAGGAAATGACTTTATTAAACAATGTCATTAAAATCTGAAAATGCAGAAAGGTTTATGTGAGGGTTTAGAGGTAGGGTTAGGGGATAGAAAATACCACCAGCTAACTATAAAAACAAAAAAGAGCAATTCCAAGAAGGTCCTCACACCTTTGGTGCTCTGCCCTAAAAAAGGAAAGTTCAGCATGATGGAAAGTGTGTGTGCACCAGTGTTTGCTGGTGTGTGTAAGCTGGTTGTGATGTCCGTCAGAGCAGAGAGAAAAGCTTCACATACACCCCTGTTATGTTTCAAATGGGTTAAGAGGATCATGAAAAAAGCCAAACCAGTTACTGCATATGTGCGAGCATATGGGGGTGAAGCAGTTAATAGACTCCAAAACACAACTAACTTGATAACCGTCGATAACCGATGATAGATGCGCGCAAACCTAGAAAAGAGACAACACTGTGTTGATACCAACAGTGTGTGAGCATTAAAGGGGGACTGGAAAATTGATTCTTCAGCACTCTGTACCTGTGTGTGTGTGTGTGTGTGTGTTAGTGACATGTCTTTTCATCAGTATATTACCAGCCGTTGGGAAGTTGATTCTACGTAGCTCCACTGGGTCAGATGGATGCTGGGAACTCATGGCTTTACTGCTGCTGGGAAAGCTGCACTTCCTGCCTTCCAGCTCTGCCCGCTTCCTGTAACATCACACGCGTAGGAGCATTAAAGCAACACTCACTTAGTAGGAAATAGTTTATATTGCATTTCGAACATAATTAGATTTACAGAGAAACATAATACACAGACCTGTCTGGTTTGCTGGTTTATGCACAGATAAAGCAAGGGAAGACAAAAGAAATAGGGATCAATAAAATTAGCTTCTGCATAAGTAAACTATTAAACATCTATACATTTTTTTATCCCTTTGCTTATTATCCTCTCATTCTTTTCATTTTTTTACAACAGCAAAAAATAAATAATTAAAATGAATGAAACATTCAGACCAATATGTGAATCGTTCAAGAGATTTATCAAAGAGGATTGACTGGTTTCAAGTTTTACCCTACATAAAAATAATATCTAGCAAATAAATTTTTTGATTTTAGAACATTTAAGAGCATCCATTATTTTCCCCTTTGAGAACCCCCATTGATGTAATTTAACCTCATTCACTTTCCTTTTCAATTCTCCTTCTCTCTCACCTTTTAAAGAGGAGGATGAGGATGACAATGCTGATGATGAAGATGACAGCCAGCACTGGCCCAACCACCCACAAAAGCCCCTCCTCCTCGTCTACGATCGGCTGCGGCTCAACATCGGAGAACAGCACGGCATCAGAGAAAGGACTTGTGGAGTATACAGTCTGCGTGTCAATGATCAAACAGACGCATAGCATATTAGCATAAACATAAAGGTGTAGGGTTGTAGGCCCAATATTCAAAATATAACATTGTTTTTCATGCATTATTGCTTAAATATAGAATTGTGGACCTCGAAAATTAACAACATGAAAGAAAAGAAAGACTTACGTTCTGCCCCAGTTCAAGAATAGCCAGAACGAAGCACACATACTCCTGTCCGTTCACAAGCGGTCGGTTCAAAAACGCTCCATACACACGACCGTCTCCTAGTTTAAACTCGGCTGGAAGATTCTGGAAATGAGCGCTGATGTATGTTTTGGCCTCCGCCTGCCTCCGTAGACGCACAGAGCGACCGGTACCATTAATCTCCCTCAGTAGCTGGAGAAACCAGAAAACAGGACAAGGACATGACATGAGCCAAGTTAGCCACAACAGATGCAGATGCAATGCCTTATGCTGAACCAACATATGTTTAAAATTGTCAGCAAAAACAGTGAACGAATTGATGAAAATTGTAACAAAGCAAAAAAAAGTATATATATATATATATATATATATATATATATATATATATATATATATATATATATATATATATATATATATTATAAGGAACACCATACTAATACTGTGTTTGACCTTTAGAACTGCCTTAATTCTATGTGGCATTGATTCAACAAGGTGCTGAAAGCATTCTTTAGAAATGTTGGCCCATATTGATAGGATAGCATCTTGCAGTTGATGGAGATTTGTGGGATGCACATCCAGGGCACGAAGCTCCCGTTCCACCACATCCAAAAGATGCTCTATTGGGTTGAGATCTGGTGACTGTAGGCGCCATTTTTGTGCAGTGAACTCTTTGTCATGTTTAAGAAACCAATTTGAAATGCTTCGAGCTTTGTTATATGGTGCATTATCCTGCTGGAAGTAGCCATCAGAGGATGGGTACATGGTGGTCATAAAGGGATGGACATGGTCAGAAACAATGCTCAGGTAGGCCGTGGCATCTTAACAATGCCCAATTGGCACTAAGGGGCCTGAAGTGTGCCAAGAAAACATCCCCCACACCATTACACCACCACCAGCAGCCTGCACAGTGGTAACAAGGCATGATGGATCCATGTTCTCATTCTGTTTACTCCAAATTCTGACTCTACCATCTGAATGTCTCAACAGTAATCGAGACTCATCAGACCAGGCAACATTTTTTTCAGTCTTCAACTGTCCAATTTTGGTGAGCTTGTGCAAATTGTAGCCTCTTTTTCCTATTTGTAGTGGAGATGAGTGGTACCCGGTGGGGTCTTCTGCTGTTGTAGCCCATCCGCCACAAGTTTGTATATATATATATATATATATATATATATATATATATATATATATATATATATATATATATATATATATATATATATATATATATATATATATATATATATATATATATATATATATATATATATATATAAAGAATTTAAATAAATATAAATAGCAATATAAATTAATATAAAAAATAATAAATATAAATAAATTATGACATTAGTAGTACCTCATCAATGCTCATCTCATCTGGATCACTCCATAAATTCTGGAAGTTTCCACCTCTCTGTCTCTTCAGAGGGACAACCACAATGTAGAAACCCCTTCAATTAAAAACATAGTATTATATTAATATGGGTTAATCTCATGGAGAAAATATATATTTTCTGATTACTGATAAATAATTAAAATATTTATTTTGTTTAAAATCAGCATAAACTGAATTTAGTTCAATACTAAGTTTTATATATAGATTTGTCTTAAATAAATTAAAGAAAATAATAATTTTATCCAGAAAGGATGCATTATATTAATAATAAAAAGTGACAGCTAAATTTTCTATTCATCAGAATTCTGAAAAAAGTTTCAGTTTCCACACAAATATAAAGCAGCATAACTGTTTTAAACATTGATGAAAAAAAGCTTTTTTATTTTATTTTGCAAACCAAAAAAGTACATTAGAAGAAAGATTTCTGAAGAATAACATGACTCTGAAGACTGGAGTAAGAGCTAAAGAAAATTCAGCTCTGCCATCAAAGGAATAAAATATATTAAAATATATGAAAATATTTAATACATTAATACTGTTATTTTAAATTCTGTTAATATTTCACAATATTACATTTTTTACTGTATTTTTTATCAAATGGAGCCTTGATGAGCATAAGAGAGAAAATCTTATCAACCCCAAACTTTTAAACAGTAGTGTATATTTTATATATAATAATATACATTATTCAGTTGAGTTTGAAATTCTGAAATTTGGAATTCAGGATCTAATTTAAAGCTGGAAATAAACGTTTTTTGCTGACCTGACATTAGCCTGTCCCTGGACAGCAGGCAGCTGTAGGGTAGCGATGCTCTGAGAGCTAGTCTTGTCCAGGAGCTGGGGTTTCCTGGTCAGCAGGTTTGGAGCAGTCATGGCATCTGCGCGGTGCTGCAGGCCTCCTGTGCTATCGGTTTTACTGGTTAACAAGAAGGTGTAGAGAGACTGGGGCTTCAGCTTAGTCACTAACTTCTGCCCGAGCCGCCCATCCACCTCCACACTTTCACCATCACCATATGAGATCTGAGAGAGAAACAAACAATGGAAAAATATTAAATACACTAAAAAGGTTCCCCATGCACATACTATGTACTTATTATTGTTATTACAAAAACTTGAAAATAACTAGGTACTAACCCTACTAACCTGTAGTTACCTTATAATATCAAGTATTTTCTTAGATAAGTGAGCATTTATATACAATTCCACTTTAATATTTGTATGTTGCATGAAGGGTAGCGATGGAGAAATAACACACACCCCCAACATTTGCTAATAATATTGTCTATCACATAACCTAGCCATTATTGTGACCAGAAGATGACTTTAAATGATTTAAAATAAGACAAAACCAGCGTTAAAATAAGCAAATATATTTTTTAAAAAAGTATTCTGACACCCTGTTTCTTATTTTAATTCATTATCTTCTTTTAAAAGTGTGATAGATAGACCTAGAAAAAAATCATTAAAATCTTACAATCATTAAATTTTGATCACACTTTAGATTATAGTCCAATTCTCACAATTTACTATTAACTACGACATTTACCTCAAACTCATATTACTGCTTATTAACAGTTAGTAAGGTAGTTGTTAAGTTTGGGTATTGGGTAGGATTAAGGGATGTAGAATATGTTCATGCACAATAAGGCATAAATATGTGTTTTATAAGTACTAATAAACAGCCAATATCCTAGGAATGTGCACACTAATAAGCAGCTGAGCACTGGAATAGTAAAAGTGAGCATTGGACCCTAAACTAAAGTGTTATCGAAATTTCTATCGTAAATGTACATTTTTACAAATATTTTAGCATATTTTAGAAACTACTGAGAAATTGGGTGAACAAAATTTGGGTAAAAATTATATATATATATATATAAAAAAAACAAATCTAACAAATGACAGGAAACGTATTGGAAATGTTTTGCTTATAAAGATTGTGAACCCCGAAAAAAACAAACAGTCAGTTCTTTAAGGTTCTAGAATTAGCTAATTGTATTATTTTAATTATTATTATTATTTTATTAATTATTGTATTTTATTATGCCACTACTGTGAGAACCACTGCCCTAACACTTTTATACTTTTTCAACATCAGATTATTTCATGTTTATTAAGCCATTTTCTTCACGTAGACCCACAAACAGACAAAACCTGACTCCCGCAGACGCATACGCAACAACGTTTTTTGCAGTACTTACAATGAGAGAATGTGCTTTATTACTGGTGGTTCGTGATTCCCAGGTCAGCAGCACAGAACTCTTCATAGCAGCTTTCACTCTGAAGTTCACGGCAAACACTATTAAAGAGAAATAAAACAAAAGATTAACACGTCAAACTTCAATACTTCAGATCACATGAGCAGACCTCTGGCCTCCAGCATGAACAAAACATCAAAGACTCTTTTCAAACATTTACCACATCAGGTTATTATCTATAAAGAGTGCTGACGGCAGAAAAAAGGAGCTAGTCATTCTTTTCTCTTACTATAGGATATAAGAATGTCACTCTTTTCAAAGGCTTACCTTTAAAAAACTTGTTTTATGAGATCATGGAGCACTCCACATTTACCAAGACCCATTTTCATAAAGATTCTCACCTTTTATCTGCGCTTAGTGGACTACCAAACAAGAGACTCGGACCAACAAAGACAGACAAAAATGACCATACATAAAACAGAAAATATCCTTCCAGAGTAAAGAAAATGTTGATAAGGAAGAGTGGCCTGAAAGTAGATGTTTGTGTGTGAGAATATACATGTGTCATACCTTCCTGTGCTGGTTGTGTTTTGATGGATATGGGGAGACTATAGGGCCCAGGGCCGTGTTTGCCAAGCACGCACACTCTAGCCACATACTCAGTATTTGCCCTTAGGCCATTAAGAACCACTGTGGCCTCCGAAATGTCCGATTCCATGGCAATATCCGTGCCATTACTATAGGTGACAGCGAACCACACGCGGTAACCTTGGATCCAGTCATAGCTTCTTGGCCGCTCCCATCTCAAGATCACAGATGACGAGTTTATGTTTTCAGCCGTTAAGTTAGCCAAAAGTGGCACGGTTTCCTGCATGCTCACATTTTGACTGTCTGTTGTCCCCGGGATTGTTACCATGTCATCTGTGGTTGTTTGGACCACGTTAGGTATTAAAAGTGTGACCTGAGCGCTTGAACCATAACCCCATATGGTACGGGCTGCGAGACGGAACACATACAGCACCCCTGCACTCAAAGATGAGACGGTGTAGGTGCGTTCCTTAGCGTCTAGCTCCTGTACCATAAAGGAGTCTGAAGACGGGTCAGCCTGGCCGTATGAGAGCCTGTAGCCCAGCACAGGGGACAGACCTGCAGGGGGAGGCTGCCATTTCAGTATGGCAGTGCCATCCTCTGATGATGAGACTGTAAGCAGGGGCAAACCTGGTACTGTGGAGTAGAGAACAATACTTTAGACCAACACTAAATATGTAGCACTGTAGCTAAGTCATGTGTTGGGTTGAGTGAAATACTTGATTCTGTGGTGATTATAATGAATAGTTCACTCAAAAATTTTAATTATGTCTTTATTTTATTTGCCGCTCCAAAAAAGCACAATACACCAAAGAAGACAATGCTCTTTTCAACTGAATTACAGTGAACAGGGACTGAAGCTTTCGACCTTTAAAACGAAAAGACTCACTACAAAATTAATTAATTGAAAATCTTGACATTTACCATAGCTTTCCTTGGTGTATTTAGATCATTCTTTTGAATCAGAATCGTTTGATCCGGTTCACAAAATTGGTCTGAATGATTTGTTTTTGAATCGAAAAGTTCAACTCATGCCTTACAATTTGAAAAGTTAAAATCACACACTCAATATCCAAAAGAGAATCACAAAAAAAAAATCCACTTTTTAAAAAAAAAGGGTCATGAACTGAGAAATCTAATTTTCCCTGAGCTTTTTGACGTCATCATACTCTTCAATATTTCAGAACTTCCTTGTTTGTTCAAAAACAGCTTTTATTGTAACCAAGCGCAGCGAATGATTCATTGTGGAATGTGCTTATATAAGTGAAAGACTGCCTCTGCAGTATATTATATTATATCAATGCCTATTTCATCATTGCAACTTTGGGACCGCCCACTGGCATGTTAGTGAGTTGACAAGGGGCCTATTGCACAAAACTAGGATAAGAGATTAACTTGGGATATCTTGGTGATCCGGGCTCAATTTATCCGCTGTTAATATACGGTTATCTTTCGTTATCATTATTGTTCTTGGTGTGAGTGTGCCTTCAAGGTACGTTTACACGACAGCGGCGTACTAAATTTTGCATACAGATGACAAGATCACCAAGATATCCCGGCTTAATCTCTTATTCTAGCTTTGTGCAATAGGCCCCAGGAGAGAAGAGCAATACTGGTTTACTGGATTACTTTTCATAGTGTGGCAAAAAACTCTGCACAACGAGAAGAGGTGACTGGACCCCGAAGAAGATTGTGGAGAAGGACCGATTCCAGACCTTGGGGGACCTGCGGAAGCAGTGCACTGAGTCTGGAGTAGAAACATCCAGAGCCACCGTGCACAGGCGTGTGCAGGAAATGGGCTACAGGTGCCGCATTCCCCAGGTCAAGCCACTTTGGGCTACAGAGAAGCAGCACTGGACTGTTGCTCAGGGGTCCAAAGTACTTTTTTCGAACGTAAGCAAATTTTGCATGTCATTCGGAAATCAAGGTGCCAGAGTCTGGAGGAAGACTGGGGAGAAGGAAATGCCAAAATGCCTGAAGTCCAGTGTCAAGTACCCACAGTCAGTGATGGTCTGGGGTGCCATGTCAGCTGCTGGTGTTGGTCCACTGTGTTTTATCAAGGGCAGGGTCAATGCAGCTAGCTATCAGGAGATTTTGGAGCACTTCATGCTTCCAGCTGCTGAAAAGCTTTATGGAGATGAAGATTTCGTTTTTCAGCACGACCTGGCACCTGCTCACAGTGCCAAAACCACTGGTAAATGGTTTACTGACCATGGTATTACTGTGCTCAATTGGCCTGCCAACTCTCCTGACCTGAACCCCATAGTGAATCTGTGGGATATTGTGAAGAGAAAGTTGAGAGACGCAAGACCCAACACTCTGGATGAACTTAAGGCCGCTATCGAAGCATCCTGGGCCTCCATAACACCTCAGCAGTGCCACAGGCTGATCGCCTCCATGCCACGCCGCATTGAAGCAATCATTTCTGCAAAAGGATTCCCGACCAAGTATTGAGTGCATAACTGAACATAATTATCTGAAGGTTGACTTTTTTTGTATTAAAAAGACTTTTCTTTTATTGGTTGGATGAAGTATGCAAATTTTTTAAGATGAATTTTGGGTATTCATGAGCTGTATGCCAAAATCATCAGTATTAAAACAATAAAAGACCTGAAATATTTCAGTTGGTGTGCAATGAATCTAAAATATATGAAAGTTTAATTTTTATCATTACATTATGGAAAATAATGAACTTTATCACAATATGCTAATTTGTTTAGAAGGACCTGTATAACATAACCACCCAAAGGATTCTAATGCTCTGAATGTGCTTATTTATTTTCAACAATGTGAATGTCTCAGATGAGCATTATTTGTTTGTTCTATACATTTCACTGTGGATTCACTGTCACAATTTAGCAGCACAGGCTTTGCAAACATACTTTTACTTTTTTACGTTTAAAAGTATATACTTTTGAGTGTGTAGCAGAAAAGTATGCAAGCTTTGAAACATACTACTTCGCCATCTTTAACGGACTCTGTCACTGTGCATCCCGTCACCGTTTAACTGCCCTGTCAATCATAGTCAGATTCATCACAGTTCAAATCCTCCACATTCAGATTATCTCCTACCGTATGGGAGAGAAATGTAGCCGCACGTTGATCTGCCATTTGTTGGTCTTTAATGCAGAGACTCTCCTCATGTGTTTGCAGTTTAAATATAATGATGCATTTAAAAGTTAATGGCCAAACGTGCCATTACAAAAGTTCACAATGCTACTGCAGGTGAAATATAATGTGGACAACACTGAATAAATATATTTTTGTTAGGTTAAATACTGATAATTGATCACTCAATCCCCTTTATCTAAACTTCTATACTTAACCGTTGGACTCGTACATCCGCCATGTTTGTAGTTTTTCAACACTTTTTATCCGCGTTTGTAGTTCTAATCGAATCCTCGTCCAACTCGCAATGGGTTGTGGGCAATATCAAGCGTTAAGAGTGTGCGTCAATCTGTACTTCGAATTCTGACCGGAAATAGTAAACCATCCGGGTATGTTTGGAATACTCTTTTCAGCATTCTACGATTTGGGACATACTAATTCTATTTTCGAGTACTATTTAGTATGGATAGTATGCGAATTGGGACGCAGCATCACTCAACATGTCTAAAACAAATTAATTAAGATAGTAGACCACTTTAAGTAGTAGTACAAGTTGTTAGCAAATTGTGTGAATAATTTATGAATTTGAACTCACAGACTCAAAAATCTTGACATCTGCCATCATTTTCTTTCAAGCATTTTTAAGTAAATAAAAGTACATTTGTTAGCAAATAATTATTTTGAGGCAAATCTTTTCAGAGAATCATTTGATCTGATCTGCTTAGTGATTTTATTTATGAATCAAAAAGATTTCACACCTTACATTTAGAAAAGTTTGACTCAGAGAGGTTAACAGCTCACAGGAGTAGAAGGAGAATTGTCATTGAAAAGAGCATAAAACTACTTTAAAATGTTCTTCTTTAGTGTTCTGTGGAAAAATGGTTTTGGATTTGATATGATACATAAATGCTTTTAACTTTTGGGTGAACTTTCTTTTAAACTTCTCTTTAACACTGAGATTAACATAAGTGTGTATACCAAAACATGAACGTGTATGTATGTATGTGGGAGTGTGTACACACATGATGGTTTAGTTCTGATGACGATAGGCTTGCAGCGTGCTCCATCGCCTTTTGAGGTGAACGCAGCCACGGTCACAGAGTATTCAGTATTCGGCCATAAATCGGTCAAAATCAGGTCCTAGTAAACACATATATACTTACTAAAACACCCAAAGAAACTAAATGTTCGTTTTTATTTGAAATTCATTATTGAAATGTCATACAGATTATGTTTTTTTTCCCCTTTCAAGTATAGGAGCTGTACATGCCAATTGCCTAGATAAAATATAGCTGTCTGGAACATTACCAAGAAGGCTGCAGACTGTGAACAGATTTGCCTTAAAGGGACTTTGGTGTAAATATATTAAAATTCTGGGTCATGTTCAAAATAGATATACTCACATATTGTTTCGAGTCATTCTGTGGCTGTTTACAAAAATAAAAAAAACATATAGTAAAAATACATTTGAATGCCAAGATGTAATACGATTATTCACAACAACACAATGAATAAAGGTCTACGGAGAATAAATAGTGTGAAAGGTTCACTGGAATAATTGGCTCTTCGTTTCTGAGATAGTTATCAGAGGTTCTGTCTTAGCATGTGGATAATGCAGATACGGATGTTATCTGATGATTAAAGCAAAATGAAAGTCCATTTAGAGAGCATTAGCTGAGCTAAGAAGCCTAATTACTGACAAACAAACAGCTCATCCAGATCAAGAGATAGTTAGGATCTGCATCATGTTTCTAGTACCAGTATATGTGAGTACCGGTATATCTAGTACGTATATCCTTCAATTAGTGGCACTACTTGAACCCTTGAAAAATTAAACAATTTCAAACCATGTTTCAGCTTTATGAATACAAGTTGATTTTGGCATGTGAGAATTTTTATATTTTGTGTGATGGAAATTACCTTTTAATTTTTTTTTTTAAAGTGCCCCTATTTTGCTATTTTAAAGGCTTCTAACTTTGTTTTGGAGGTCTCCTATAACAGGTTTGCATGCATTTCATGCACAGCACCACATTTTTCAGTAATTCTCAAACAACACGATGGATGATAAATCCAATCCCTAAATCCCTCATTTCCGCAAGCTACTCTGCCGATTGGCCAGATGGCCCAGTCTGTTGTGATTGGTCTACCGTGTACAGTGCATGTTTCATAAACTAAACCCATTACCTCGAGCAGGACGTTTCTCAGTAATATGCTACTCAGTTTGAGGTACATTATGAGATGTTGCAACTGTAATTCCTCACCATCATCATTAACAAGAGCATGCCCATCAACAAACCGATGTGTATGATTCTAACTTATTGCGGTGTACATGCAGGAACTGTATCAACAATGCTGCATAAGTTAGCCGAGTACTAACGTGAATGACTTATGTAACATAAATGTTTGAAAAACAAATCTTGCTCCATCCTTTATCTTTACTCAAAGTATTAAAGGACAACTCTGGTGAGAAATGAACCTAGGGGTAATTACCAGATGGTTACCGAGTGGATCATTCTATGGGATGCGTTTTCATGAAAATCGAATGTAAAGAGTTTTATCTCTAAAAACAGATTCGCTTTTAACGCTTGTCTATGGGGCACAGGGCTGTAAAATTAAATCGCTAGTTAATACCACTAACAAGGCTAAAAATAGCCTCACTCTAACACAGTAGCATAATGAGGGTCCCTACATGCAAACCGAAGGATTGAGAACTTTGTAAGTGAACAAACAGTTTAATAAGAAGATACTTTATAAACACAGTACATTACGCGTTCACGGACAGGCGCCATCTTGGAAAACAGTCTCGACAAGTCGATCCACGAACGCTGTGCTAAGTGATGAACTGTGACTTGGAATCTCATATGGTCCGTTGTTTCCAGAAGCACTCAACGCGACAGAGAAAATAAATAAATACAAATAAAAATGTCCATGTAATTAGTAGATTTCACAAACTTAATTCCTATCGACCAGCTCACTTAGCACAGCGTTCGTGGATCGACTCGTCGAGACTGTTTTCCAAGATGGCGCCTGTCCGTGAACGCGTGATGTACTGTGTTTATAAAGTATCTTCTTATTAAACTGTTTGTACACTTACAAAGTTTTAATGCTTCGGTTTGCATGTAGGGACCCTCATTATGCTACTGTGTTAGTGTGAGGCTATTTTGAGCCTTGTTAGTGGTATTAACTAGCGATTTAATTTTACTTATTCAATGCCCCATACACTAGCGTTATAAGCTAATCTGTTTTTGGAGATAAAACTCTTTACATTTGATTTTCATGAAAACGCATCCCAGAGAATACTCAGTAACCATCTGTTAATTACTCCTAAGTTCATTTCTCACCAGAGTTGTTCTTTAAGCATGTCAGAAAACCTGCATTAATAGACACATTTTTAGGTAATAGTGGCCCACAGCTGATTAGCAGAAGTATTTCAGTAAGACAGTAATAACATAAGTTAGCTGGAAACTTGCACAATATAAAAGTATTTTGAACACCTGCTGGAATAATAATTCATACTTGCAGGCTGTGATTCTGGTACAAATAAACTGGGTACTGACCCATCTTTCAAGAGCAAGTGTTTTGAGAAGCAACCGTAATAAAATGAGGTTTGAGGGCTGGTCATGTTATTCGCGGGCGGACAACGTACAACATAAGTGGGCATCATACACATTTATTTTCTATTGAGGATAATTTTAAAGCAGCAGGATTCAAAATACAAACGACTCGTATAGGCGGTTCATAGTTGATTCTTTCTTTTGGGAGACAAAACATTTATTTATCATGCATTTTTTACTTTACAACTTTGCTGAACATTTACATTCACAAACAGATACATTACACACTGCATGAAAGGGGATATTTGAAAAACCATAATAGTGGCACTTAAGTTTTTAGACAAAGAGAAGTTGGATAAACCTTGTACTTATTAAATATATATATATATAATATATAATACTTAGTATATTATAAGAGCTCATCTTTTAACATGTTGGTTGTCACTGTTGTGTCAAAAGTGTTGAGGTCTTTGTGCAACCTTCTCACACTATATCAGAAATCTTTGGTTTGTAAAATAATTGTACCTTTAGAATCAAAGTTCACTTCACTTATTAGGTGTCCTACAGAAATATATGTGGCTAACAAAATTGTTTTTAACATGAAATCTGTGTTGCCTTTTATTAATGTATTGGCTGAATGTACAGCAAAAAAAAATGCTTTTCTTATTTAGTATTTTTGTCTTGTTTCTAGTCTAAACATCAAAAAATTCTTAAAACAAGAAGTATTTACAAGCTAAAGTAATTGTTTTGTCTTGGGAAAAATAACTCAAAATTAAAAAAGTGTTTGCTTAAAATAAGAAAAATAATCTGCCAGTGGGGCAAGCAAAATAATCTTAAAACAATATATATATATTTTTTTTGCTCACCACACTGTTAGATTAGTTTGCTTATTTTACTCTCTTAATTTTGAGTTATTTTTCCCCAAAACAAGACAATAATTTGTACTTGTCTAGTAAATGTTTCTTAATATAGGAATAATGTAAGAAACAAGACAAACATTCTAAGTAAAAAAAATTCAACCAAAAAAAAGGGGGCATTTTGCATTTAACAAAGTATACAACAAAGTAGTGTTACAAAGGAAGATTTTTAAAGGTCCCATTCTTCACGTGTTTTCGAAGCTTTGATTATGTTTACAGTGTGCAATATAACATGAGTTCATGTTTCGTGTGTAAAAAAAACAAACAGTATTTTTCACACAATTTACTTATCTGTACAGCGCTATTTCCTCTGTCCTAAAAACGGCCTGATGATTTCCATGTTCTATGAAGTCCCTCCTTCAGAAATCCGTAACGAGTTCTGATTGGGCCATTGCTTCCGGTGTTGTGATTGGACAGCAGCTTAGCGCACTTTAGCCGGATAGGTCCCGCCTCTTACCATAACGGGGAGATGCAAGCGCTGAATGCGCGCTCTTGTCCACGTGGGAGAGCAACAAAACCACGCCCCCTATTTTGCGAGTTCTTGTGGGCGGAGGGTAAGTCAACAAACGGTTCTAGTGACGTCATTACATCCCTGCACTTCCTGCTGTAGTCCAAACCGGCCGTTCGCTGTAGGCTTTGAAAGGGAACTTCTGTTAAATAAAATATCTTGCTTGGCTTTGAACTTTGAGCTTTATAATTTTACAGGTATTATTTATGCTCTAACAGCAACATTACACACTAACTAAAGTTTGAAAGATGGAATCGCGAAGAACGGGACCTTTTAAGAAAGAAAAGCTAATCTGAATGCACCAAATGGTGTGTTTTACGTTTTCAAAAACTTTACCAAAAATATGATTTAATTTCTCATGAAAAGTTAAATTTACTTACTTAAACACTTTACTGATTTACTGAAAGTTACTTATTTAAAAGTCTGCATATGAAATTACCATTAAACATTATTTTAAGATTTTCTAGGCAACAGAAAAAAAAGTTCTTTGATTTTGGAACATCTTGGTGTTTTGAGAGTCCTTGATTTTTTGCGCTAAAAAATTATTTTAACAACAAAAATAGACACCTCTAAAGAACAGTTGCATCACATTTTGACTTCAGAAGGGTATTTGTGTGTGTGTGTCTTTGTGTCCATGAGGTGAAGTCTCCTACCTGTGGGTCTCTCAGCAGGTGTTCCATAATTCTGGGAGAGACTGTTCTCTCCCCTGCTGTTCGTCTGGCGTATGTCACCTGGTAACCACGGATCTTTCCATGCTGTCGCTCAGCAACTGGAGGTTTCCATGACACTCTAGCAGAGGTGGCGTTTAAGACCACCACATCCACACCCCGCGGTGGTGCGCTGGGCACTAAAGGGGCATTTTAGTAAAGGACATGTAGTCACAGCTGAACATTCCTTTCAGCTCACAGGAGAATGACATAGAGGGTCGGGAAAAGAGGTATGGGGTTCAAATATCTCGAGAAATCCTTTGGGAAAAAGCTTTTGCCATGGAAAGGGTTCTGAACATGTTATCACCAGGGTGAAAACGACTAAAATGCAGTTATTTATGCAGATGGAAAAATTCTGAAAGAAGGAAATCCAAAAAGGAACTTGGGAGAAGTCGGAAATACAGCAATCATAAGCTTCAGGATAAGGCAAATGCTGAAGGACTTTGGTAGGTGAAGGAAGGAGAGGCTCAGCTTCAGGTCAAGGTTCAAATTTTACATACCGTCTTCCTCTGTGCGGACCAATATCGGCAGGCTCTCAGGCCCTTGACCTGTGTCAGCGTGGGCAGCAACTGTCACAGAGTACAGGGTCCCTTTCTTCAGGCCCTCTATCCGGTACCGAAAACAGTTAGATGGGATGTTCGGGATTCTTTGCACGGGGTCTTTCTCCCGTTCCACTGCCACATATCGGATGGAGTATCCTGTTACGATTCCGTTTTCCTCTGTGAGGGGTGGAGCCCAGCTGAGCAGTAGACTTGTGGAGGAGGGGCTTATGCATGTGACTTCCTGAGGAGGGGGTATGGACTCTGATTGGGCGGGTTTAATTGTGTGTGTTGAGGCAGCAGTGGTTAGTTTACATGTTGTTGTGGATGATAATGTATGGAAATGTAATGAAATCAGAGGAAAACAAAAAACACATAAAAGGACAAAATTGACACGTAAAATGTAGTGTCACAGACAGGTAAAATAAAGCAAGACAACAAACTGCAAATGATTGCCCACATATAGTAAAAACAAATACACTCAAATACACAACATAAAACTTACTTGTTTGTCTCCTTCTTTCCAGATCCTTTCATTAAGTGTCTTATGTTCTTACTTGCTCTTTACACTTTACTAAATTTTCAATAGCCTGACAGCTGTTTGTTGTATCTTTTCTAAACAACAACTAACCAGTAGTGTTGTGTCACGTCCGAATCCAAGTCTTTACAGCCGAGTGAACAAAGGCAATAAAAAAACATGCTCTCTTAAAGGTGGGGTAAGTGTTATTTCAAAATCATTTTAGAAAAAGGACTCGGGCCGAGTGGAATAACAAACTTGTAGCCAATCAGCAGGTAAGGGGTGTGTCTATGGTGAGACGAGAGGCTCAGTGCGCATCATTATTCAAAACACACGAGTCACACAGGACGGACATTAGCCAAGAAAGAACTAATATATGCTGGCTTTTTCTTGAATATGCTCGTGTGACATTGTATTGTGGCTCACTTCAGCGATGATAAAGACCCGTTCATTTCCACACCGTATGAAGCATCTAAATCCCCTCACTGCTTCAAGGTTTCAAGCATCAGCTCCAAAGATGTGTCCGACAGATAAGATACTATACTCTGTATGTATGTTTGTTTCCTCTTTTCATCTATATAACCCTTATCCGGTCATAATTGAAATATGTCGTTAGCTGGACTATCAAGCTTGTGTTCTATCGAGTTGTTCAAGAGAACGATTTGTGTTTTTGTGATCGCTATAACTCTAATCTGGTCATAATTGTAATATGTCGTTAGTTTTACTGTCGTGCTAGTGTTCTATTGAGTTGTTAATGAGAACAGTTTGTGTTTTTGTAATGGAAGAAGTGACTTTTTCATTGAATATTCGACCTGGATTACTAACACAGAGATTCTGCCATAGTCGTTGCCTGAGTTACGTATGTGTGGGGCGGAGCTATCACAATAGGGCCAAGACCCTTTTTGGGGGTAGGGGCGTGTTTGTTTTGGTGATTTGAAATATCAACAACGGTTACCAGATAGCACTTACCCCACCTTTAAACTGTACTCTCTGTGTGTGGAGAAATCACATTCATTTCAAGTGATTCAGTTCATACTGACCATTTTAGTGAATAGGTACACAATTTATGACATCATTTATTTAAATGCAGCTGATTATTACTATGTTTCTAATGCAGTTATAATTTATATAAATACAAATTGGGGTGTTTTATAGTTTTATTACCTGTATTAATTTATTTTATTATGCCTAATGATTCCGTTCATTAAATGCTGTCACCACATATATATATATATATATTTTTTTTTTTATATAATATTTTTTTAAAGTAAAAATACTGTGCAATTTAAAATACTAAAATAAAAATACTTTTTTTTCTATTTGAAAATATTTTAAAATGTGGTCATGGGTGTCGGAAGCAAAAAATGATGTGGTTGGGGACTCCCCCAGAGATTTTTTACTGGAGTAGATGCCACTTATATTAACTGCAAATAGCCAGCCTTGTTTACTCAACATCTGGGTTTGGGCCAGAACAATTTACGGAAGGCACCAAATTATTAACATTGGGGTTAGTGTAGGTGTAAAACACATGATAGGAAGTTTTGATGCAAATCAACCCAGGGTTCATTCTACTCCCCATCACATATTAGATCAATAAGGCATTTCTTTTCAATAAAATTTTAAGAAAATATTCAAGAAGTGGAAATAAAGCATCTAACTTGTGCTTAAAAATAAAGTGCTATCGGTTAGGGTGTTCTCTCTGTAAAGTGTTATAAGTGAACAGACGTGCTGAATTAGAGAATGTAAAAGTTAGTGGGTCCATTATCATTAGTCTTAAAAAGTCCCACCAATATAATGGTTCTGACACCCATGTCTGCGGTGGCTAAGCTGAATTTTTAAGAGCCAATTTTCTTTCAAATCTTTGAAAAAACATTATAATATGCTGATTTGGTGCTCAAGAAACAGTTCCTATTATTATCAAAGTCGAAAACTTTTGGTCTGGATTCTCTGATGAATAGAAAGTTCAAAAGAACAGCATTTATTTGAAATAGAAATAACATTATATAAATGTCTTCAACTTATCAATAATTCATACTTTCTGAATGAAAGCAAAAAAGAGACCGCAAAATTTTGAGCGGTAGTACAAAAAATTATCTGACTGTAAAAATGAATGCTATTGTCTCATGGTTATACAGTATATGTTAAAGAACATTTTCCACTCAAATAAGAAAAAGTTTCTTGCTCAAAAGGCCAAGCTGAAAAGTTTGCTGGTTAAGATGGTAACCAGTATGGTGTTTATGTTGAAGCTGATTGAGCAAGGACATCTTGCTGGTTAAGCTGATTAAGAATCCTGCTGGCACACCAGCTTCCGAGAACACATGGCTTGCTCATTTAAGCAAGGAGAAAGGTGTTTGTGTCTGTTTTATATAAAAGCTCTGCACAGTACATACGTGTCTGTGGAGTCTGAACGGTGATTTCACTGGTGAATGCCCCCAGGCCGTGTTTACTGCGTGCTGCCAGTTGAAATATGTAGGTGGAAAATGGCTTCAGATTCTTCAGCAGATAACTGGAGCTAGGATCAAATGATATTTTCTGCAAGAGAGGTTTAAAGTAATTAGCATTAAACCAGACACTACAAAATGAACATGTTTTGTATGCGTGTCTGTGTGCGTACCTGCTCTGGCTGGTCTCCAAGCCTGTAAATGAGCTCATAACCAGTGATGGCATCTGTGCCGCTGTGAGCAGGAGGAATCCACGACAGATGAATGCTGGTCTCTGATTTCACCTCTGCCTTCAGTTCTGTGGGCTGGGATGGGACTAGAGATGAGTGGAGGCAGAAAGACAATGCTTTGAGAATGATGCAACCGAAACAAAATAAGCTGTAATATTAGAATCTATAAAATAATCCCAACTTCACACCTCCTGTTTTGGCAATAATGTGCAGATCGCTGGAAAGAGGTCCATCTCCAACTGCGGTAAAGGCGAGCACTCTAATATAATATGTTTTGTTCGGTGTCAGGTCTCGTACGTTCAAAAAATTAGCCCCTCGAACCATTTCCTTCTCCCATTTGCTCACGGACAGTGACGAATCTGATGTGTAATACACCCTGTACCCAACCACCTGACCGTTGGCTTCCTCTGGCTCCTCCCACTGCACCATCGCCGTGGAACCACTCAGCATGCGACCTCTGACACGACGAGGAGGGGAACTAGGCGCTTGTTCGGCTGTGCGAGCTTCCACGGTCTGACTCGGTGGGCCACGGCCAATCGAATTCACCGCCACGACCCGAAAATGGTAGTGCGAGTAGGGGCTGAGTCCACCCACGCTGTAACGAGTTGTTGCTATGGCATCAATTTCTTTAAATGTGTCGGTAGAGGAGGTGGGGCGATACTGAATGATGTAATAAGAAACAGGAAGTGGATTTCCGCTGTCCCACATCAAAGTAATGCTGGTGGCAGATCGCTCCATGATAATTGGAGTTCCTGGAGGATTGGGAAGGGCTATGGAGTTGAAGAAGGAGATCAATTAATTAGGGAAAATGTATTTTAAATATTAAAATATACATTGTGTGCTGTGTAATATTTAAGCAAATAAACTACAGTTCAAAAGTTTGGGCTCAGTAATAAACATTTATTAAGAAAGGATACATTAAATTGATCAAAATAATTTTTTACAAGAAAAAAAATCTATTTAAAATCAATAAATAACTTCAAATCTATTCAACAAAGTATCACGGTTTCCACAAAATATTAAGCAGTACAACTATATAATATAATATAATATAATATAATATAATATAATATAATATAATATAATATAATATAATATAATATAATATAATATAAAGAATGTTAGTTCAACTAATCAGCATTTTATAAATATTTTATTTAGAAAGGATCATGTGACACTGAAGATTGGAGTAATGGATAATAAAAATTCAGCACTGATATCACAGGAATAAACTACATTTTTTAAAATATATTTAAAAAGAAAATATTTATTTTAAATTGTTATAATATTTTACTGTAGTTAAGACCAAGAGCAAATAATTACAGACTTGGTGAGCATGAGAAATTCCTCTCTAAAACATTTTTTTTTTCAAATCTTACCGACCCAAACTTTTGAATGGTAGTGTAAAATAAAATGATTTACTTTCAGAAAAGGTTAAATACTATTTAATAGCATTTTCATTTACTATCATTAAATTAAATGACATACGATAGCATTTTAAGGCATCATAGACATTCCTAATGCAAACAATAGACAGCTATTATATTGCCTCCTACAATAGCTAATATTTGCCAAATTCTGAAGCAGAAACTTAAGCAATTTATATGCTTATTTCAGCTTGTTTGCTCAAAAAAAAATTAACAAGCCTTTTGATATCAATGTGTTTGATGTGCACTCCAAGTGAGCCGTAACCTATGATGAGTGCCAAGTCACTGACTTATAAGGTTACAATTTAGTTAGCCAGGCAAGAGACAGCAAGGCAGCTCACTAGGTTTTGGAACAACTATCAGCCACCCTGCTTCCTTACTATTAGCTCTGCATATGGAACATATTGTTTAACTAAATGTTATTTTCTTCTTCAATAACATTAAGCATCTTCTTTGACAATCTTTTACCATCACTCTGGTGTACCTTTAACTGTGATCTGGGCAACAGTTTCAATAACTCCGAGTGTAGACATTGCCACACACGTGTAGTTGGCAGACTGGCGTACATCTGTGAGCTCCAAAACATTTCGCCCAATAGGCATGTCATCTTCTGGTGTCAAATCCTCGGCTCCCAGCATCCATTTGACATATGGCATGGGAACGCCCACTGCCTGACAGGAGATATTCACACTTCCTCCCGGCATGATCTCATAATCCATCGGTGGCACTGAGAACCGAGGAGGGATGCGACGCACTGAGGGTGTGAAAGACAGTGAGCCATTTACTAACTCATGCTAAAGACATTATTAATGCTACAGAGAGCACTGCGTCTAATATGATACACCCTTAGGGTGTTGGACGCTGCAGGTTATTAATATGTGATGTAGAGAAGACTGCGATAAGATGTGTCTCCCTCACCTCTTCAATGGATCAAACTATGGCTCATTTTTATCAGGTGACTATATACTTAGATTTAAAAAAAAAACATTAAATACAGCTGCCTGAGAGATGCAGAAAGCATTGAGAAAAGTGCTAAACATTTTTATGCAAGGAAAGGAGTTTTTTTTTCTTCTATTGTCTAAAAATATATTTCATACATATCATACATTTAGGTGAAATACTGAAGTACAAATACAGGTACATTTTGCTAAGGGTGCGCCAGATAGTGAGGTTGTCTTTTAAATGATGAAACAAGTTTTAAAAATATTGGATTTTACTGGCTGGTTTATGAAAATGCTAAAAATAGAGGGGATCCATTAGTAATGTTTGTAGTTTAACCCCTTTTTTGGTAATGTTTTATACTAATACACAGATCAGGCATAACATTATGATAATACTAATATTGTGTTGGTCCCCCTTTTGCTGCCAAAACAGCCCTGGCCTGTCGAGACATGGACTTCATTAGACCCCTGAAGGTGTGCTGTGATATCTGGCACCAAGATGTTGGCAGCAAATCCTTTAAGTCCTGTAAGTTGGATCGGAGATGGATCCATGGACCGGAGTTGTTTGTACAGCACATCCCACAGATGCTCGACTGGATTAAGATCTGGGGAATTTGGAGGCCAAGTCAACACCTCAAACTCATTGTTGTGCTCCTCAAACCATTTCTGAACCCTTTTAGCTTTATGGCAGGGCGCATTATCCTGCTGAAAGAGTCCATAGCCACCAAGGAATGTAGTTTCCATTAAAAGGGTGTACATGGTCTGCAAAAATGCTTAGATAGGTGGTACATGTTAAAGTAACATCCACATGAATGGCAGGACACAAGGATTTCCAGTAGAACATTGCCAAAAGCATCACACTTCCTCCGCCGGCTTGCATTCTTCCCATAGTGCATTATGGTGCCATGTGTTCCCCAGGTAAGCAATACACATGCAGCCGGCCATCTACGCGATTTAAAATTAAACACGATTAATCCGACCAGGCCACCTTCTTCCATTGCTCTGTGGTCCAGTTCTGATGCTCACACGCCCACTGTTGGTGATTTCGGTGGTGGACACGGGTCATCATGGGCAGACTGACTGGTCTGTGGCTATGCAGCAGCCATGCTCTATGTATTCTGACACATCAGAACCAGCTTTAACTTCTTGGGAAATTGGAGCTACAGTAGCTTGTCTGTTTGATCGGACCACACAGGCAAGTCTTGACTCCCCACGTGCATCAATGAGCTTTGGCTGCTCATGACCCTAACACCAGTGCATCAATGATCCTTCCTTTAACCACTTTTGATATATACTGTTCACTGCAGACCAGCAACACCCCACAAGAGCTGCAGTTTTGGAGATGCTCTGACCCAGTCATCTAGCCATCACAATTTGGCCCTTGTCAAACTCGCTCAAATCCTCACACTTGCTCATATTTCCTGCTTCTAACACATCAACTTTGAGGACAAAATGTTCAATATATCCCACCCTTTAACAGGTGCCATAATGAAGAGAAAATCAGTGTTATTCACTTCACCTGTCAGTGGCCATATATATGATACCCCTCCAATGAATCCCCTGAATTCAGGTGTTCCAATCACTTCCATGGCCAAAGGTGTATAAAGTCAAGCATCCAGGGATGCAGACTGCTCTTTCAAACATTTCTGAAAGAATGAGTCACTCTCAGGAGCTCAGTGAATGCAATAAGTCCATTCGTAAAAATTTCTCACTACTAAATATTCCACAGTCAACTGTTAGTGGTATTATAACAAAGTGGAAGCAATTGGGAGCAACTCAACCACAAAGTGGTAGGCCATGTAAAATAAAGCGGAGTCGCAGAAGTTGCCAACTTTCTGCAGAGTCAATAGCTACAGACCTCCAAACTTCATGTGGCCTTCAGATTAGCTCAGGAACAGTGTGTAGAGAGCTTCATGGAAGGGGTTTCCATGGCCGAGCAGCTGCATCCAAGCCTCACATCAAGTGCAATGCAAAGTGATGCAGTGGCATAAATTGTGCCGCTACTGCACTCTAGAGCATTGGAGACACGTTCTCTGGAGTGACCAATCACGCTTCTCTGTCTGGCAATCTGATGGATGAGTCTGGGTTTGGTGGTTGCCAGGAGAACAGTACTTGCCTGACTGCATTGGGCCAAGTGTAAAGTGTAAAGGGGATCCCAAAGCAAGGTACATTAAGACATGGATGAGATATATATATATATATATATATATATATATATATATATATATATATATATATATATATATATATATATATATATATATATATATATATATATATATATATTGCGAAAATAATTTGTGAAAATGATGGAGCAGTAACTTAATACTATTCTATAGCAAACAAACAAATAAATTAAGGTAAATGAGTTAAATAAATAATTGTGTTATTATTTTTGGAATTACTATTTTGTGGAATTACTATCATAGTATTTGCTATCAGCATGATGTTATGGAATGCAGTTAAGTAGGATCAGGTGAAATATGGCCGATTAGTGTCAAATGACATATGCAGTATTAGGATCTGGAAAGTGATTTAGACTGTCCGGAGGGAGGGAATCCCAATGGAGGGGAAGGATTATGTAAATGTGAGGGTCTGAGACTCAGATTAGAGTAAGAAACAGAGCACTGGTTTGAGAGAAAGAGCACTTACCATCTCTTAACTCTACACAGGTGTCCAGCAGTGAGCAAAGAGGGAGAAAAAAATGAAAACATATCTAAGAGGTGATGATCTAAGAAGATTCAGACAGTTTAGACTACAAAGATTCGTTTTGACATGTATCTATTACAAGAATGTGTTAGTTACAGGTTTTAATTTCTAATTCAACAGCACTCAGATAAATAAGTCAAAGCTGTACCTCTGACGTAAAGGTTAGCTGGTGTAGAGTAACGTGTTCCTTCACTGTTGGTCGCGACACACTCATATTTACCCTGATCAGTTTCTTCACTCTGATCAATCTGAAGTGCACCTGGATACACATGTACATATAAAGGCAAAACATTTACAACACAACAGCACACACACAGACTTTTTCACCAGCCCAGTCCTTTGGATAGAATGATCCGGGTTCTGTACAAGTTAAGCTCCATCGACAGTATGTGGCATGCTGGCCAATGACATTTTATATATTGTATACTGTTTTATTTAAGTTTTATTTGTTTTATTAAACTCACTAACTTTGTGAAAAGTATATGGATTATAATTCTATAATAATTAAGAGTAATTCTAGTGTAATGTAATTCCAGCAAAAAAAATACTGTCTTGCACACCCAAATTATTAGTTGGATCATGTGTAGGATAAAAGTCCAATATAAACTTTAAAAAATTAACCCACAAAATAAACCAATTCTTAATTTGAAATAATACAACTCCTGCACAGTACTCAAATTTGTATTAACCTTTAGGCTAGCTAGCCTTGCTTATTGGCTTTACTGTACCCAACATTTATTACTGTTTTCACAAGCTAAGGGATGAGTAAAAACATATTTTTTGTGGAAAACTAAAAGTATGTCAGAAATGCTGTCTATAGAGCTCAACAATTGTATTAACAAACTCAGACATGCTAACACTGTACAACCTGTTACATGTAAATATCAGGACAAAATTACAGTGGTCAATAGAGTTAAAACAACATATAAATCATCAGTATAAAAAAAAAAAATCCTGGAACAACTCTTTCCAAGAAATAAATAAAGAAAATATTGCCTTAAAATCTCAAAAACAAAGCAATCAAGAAATTGTTCTTACCAAACAGAAACAAAGAAAAGCAGTCAGTCTCTTTCAATACGTTTTTTTAATATTAATATTTCGATATAAACAGACAGACATGAAAGACTCCAAAAAGAGACACAGGCTGTTGCACTGCATGTAGAGCAGATTCGAAAAAGGTTTCATTAAAAAAGACAAGAAAGAAAAAAATAGCCTGATTTATCATCCAAGTAGAAATTTCTAGCTGAAAAATGAAGTGATGTTTAATTAGAGAGACAAAGAAGTGAAAAAGATTTGCAGAGGAATCAGAAGAGCGTGAGAAAAACAGCAAAAGCAACAAAAAAAAGTTAAGTGGAATAAATTAACAGCATTCAATATTTCTGTAATGTCAGTGACAGTAAAATATGTCACTGAAATTATTGGGGGGAGGGGATTATTTGGTCTATATTTTCACAATATATTCAGTAAGATAATTTAGTGAATCGCTTATCTTTTCCCATCATTCATCTGGAAAATGCATTAAGGCCCCATTATACTTGCGGCAAAGTTCTTTTTCATTCTTTCCTTGGGGGTAAAATAAAGTTCGAAATATGTGACCAGCAATAAATTGTAAGCGAACATCCGACGCCACCCACACGGCTGAGAGAGGTGTTTAAATGTTTAAATATGTGCTCTCAATAACAAAATAAACGCGAATTTATAGCAACAGAATTTATAACGTTAAAATAGCAAACATTTTAATAAAGCATAAGAAAATCATCTGATCAAAGCAACATGGCACTCCAGTAAAGTCACGTCACGTTTATTTATATAGCACTTTATATAATAGATAGCTTAGAATCAACAGCTTTGTCAGTGTCTCATTTTATCAGAAGTACAACTTCATTTTCTACTATTAAGCAGCTCTCCAGTGTGTTCATGTTTTCACTCTCAGACATCTGACCTCGACGGACTGAACAGGAGAAATGAACCTGATAAAGTTTTCCATGTAAAAGAAGGCGGAGCCTCCGCCCATACCTAACCTATTATGTAATCGCCACAAACCAATGATAGTACAAAGGTGTTTACAAGCTGTAGCAAACTTTTCTAGAAAGATCGCTTTGGCAAGCAGTTTCGAACCCCCATTTTTTTCGGAATGACGTCACATTAGTTCTCTCTTCGATTTCGCTTCAAGTATATTGGGGCCTTATCTCTGACTTCAAGTATTTTCAAGTAATGATGCAACCATTCAAGGTTACACATTTAAAATGTATAGCCTTTGGGGACAACAGATCAAAAAAAAAAAGATGACTCATCTATCAATGTTTTGTTAAAGAATATGCTCTCTAGATTGAGAATGTCCCTCCTTATAATACCATGTATGTATGTTTTAGGGATGAGCCTTTCAATATGTCTTGCCCACGCTTCCTTTTTCAATAGGTAATACGTCACCACAAGAAAGAACATTGCATCAGACAATGTCATGGGGCCATTAAAAACCATATTGAACAACCACTAAAGTAAATCCTCTTTCACTTTTTTCCGCCTAAAGTAAAGATTTCAAATTATTTTTATCAACTCACAAAATTAATGTCTATTTGATTTTAATTTGCCATGAAAATAACACATTCAGATAAGATCTGTGTAAAGGGGAGGCAGTTTTATAATGACAACAAAACCCAAACATTAATCATGATAAACAGTCTCTGAAAATGACACGGATAGTCGAGAGAGAGAGAGAGAGAGAGAGAGAGAGAGAGAGAGAGAGAGAGAGAGAGAGAGAGAGAGAGAGAGAGAGAGAGAGAGAGAGAGAGAGAGAGAGAGAGATGGAAAGACAGAGGATGGGGAAGGGGAAAAGGAAGAAAGAAAGAGCGATAAGGTGAGGATAGATGTGGTGGGTTGCTTTAGTCTCTTACCTCGGATAGGCGTACCCCCTGGATGTGTGAGAATGAAAGCAGATGGGAGATTAAAGAGAAGACGAGTTAGTGCAGCGAGGGAGAATGAGAGAAAAAAAACAAAGTGACAGAGAGAGAAAGAGAGCGAGAGAGGGAGAGAGAGTGTGAAAAAGAGAGAGAGAAAGAAAACAGAAAGAAGGATAAAAAAGAAACAGCAAAAAGAAAGTGTGCAAGAAAGAGAAAGAGGGGAGGAGGGAGACTCTTCATGTCTTAAGTGCAAAGTGTATGTTGGGAATTTATGAGATGACAACAGAGGTTGTCTTAACCCAAAAAAAAAGAAGAAAATTTTCCGTCATTTAGCAAGTTTTATAAATAGTGACGATTATAATGTTTATATATTATAAATATGTTACAATTTTAAAAATAAGATTACAAATATTTTAATTAATTAAATTTTTCACAGATTAAAAAAAAGCATCTGGGTATCGTGCATACCAATCTCAGAAACATTTTTTAACCATTCCCATAGAAACATATGTGGTAACACTTTATTACAATAGTCCACTTTAGACATCCTCCTAAATATAAGTAACTTTGCAACTACAAGTCAACTAGCCATGAGAGTATTATTAAATTTAAGTCTTAATATCTTAATATACTAACCCTAACGGTCTACTAATACTCATTCACATACTAATACTAATGTAGTTGCAAATGAATGAGAGTTAACATGTAGTTGCAAATTTCCTTATAATTTTTTTCTACAATAGATTATCTAAAGTGGACTATTGAAATAAAATGTAACCAAATCTGCATACAAGATATTTAGAAATAGAGATGTGCCCGAAGTCGAATACTATGTTCGGAAAGGAAATGACGCATTATACGGAGCCTCAGTCTAAACTGTGACATGGTCATCATTTTAGCGGTCGGATGAGACGCTAAAACGAGGTCCTAACATGTTATCATTAAAAATCCCAGGATGTCCTGTGCAAAAATAGTATCCTGGCTAAACTTGCCCAATGGCTTCTGTCCATCATCATGGCCTCCTAATCATTCTCATATACTGATTGGTTTTATCACTCTATCCTATCTCCTTTCCACCAATCAGCTGGTGTGTGGTGGGCGTTCTGCCGCACTATGGCTGCTGTCGCATCATCCAGCTGGATGCTGCACATTGGTGGTGTTTGAGGAGATTTCTTAGCCTGACAAGCCAGACCCACATCAAGATGTTTGGTCTGGAAACTCACCAGGGCTCAATCCAAGGAGCGGGATAAACGGTTGTCTTTCAAACTCCCTCTGCACGCAATTGGATAGCGCTACAAACAACCAGAGCAACGAAGGTGAAGCAGAGCTAGTTGAAAGAAGAAACTTTTGCCATATCCGGTCGGCAAAACTCAGAACACATATTCCCTTTTTAAGAATGACTTCAGTGCCGTTCTTTGTTCTTTTCTCAAAGAAAAGCTTAGCTTTAAGACTTCCAGAGTCGCGGTCAGAGCTGATTCGAAAGACCGGCGTTCTTTTACTAGTAGCACGCAAGTGCAAATCGGCCGTCATTATGTTAAGCCCCGCCCACCGACTCTATACACGATGTGATTGGCCTGACCAGAGTTTGGCGTTTACAGCTCAGAAGTGTATTGAGAGTTGCTAGACGACACTCGCGGCAGATTAGATTTGCTGCCGCTAGGGTGCGTCTAGATATCTAGGCTAGAGATTCCTGCCTTCCATATGTAAAGTGCTTTGAGTACCCAAAAAAGCACTATATAAAATGTAACAAAATATTATTTATTAATTATTTTTTAAAAATGCATGATGGGATGGTAATTATTTTGTGTTCTCTCACAATATAGTTGGGTAATTATGTTGCATATTTAAAATTTGCCATCATGTGTACTCTGTGGATAGGGGTGGTGGTACTGACCACACATTTTACAAGATAAGATATTTGTTGAGCACCAAATCTTCTGACATTGTCCCATTGTCTCCAACTATCTTCATGTGATAAGTTAAATCTGATGTACTGTAATATAAGCGACTACCGCAGCTCCGTAGAATGGATTACTCGTTTTCCGTAACTTCGAAATTTGGATTTTTGCGTCGGGTGCATCTCTAATTAGAAGTAAAGAAAAAAGGGGGGGGGGGGGGAGTTTTAGGTTCACATTTGTAGTTTGCTACATTTGGTTCTTTTGGTTTGGACCAAAAATAAACAAATTATACATTTATTCCTGGTTCGCTTAGCATTCACGCTGCTGTTTTTAACACCGAACCAGAAACAAATCCCCCACCCCAGTTTTTAGGACATAAATTTTAAGGCAGAACTTACCGAACATCTAAAACAATGCTGTGTGCTAAATATGCTTAGAGCACACAAAAAAGAAGATGCTGTGAGGGGACGCTGTTTCTGACACCTGTGCCGAACTGTAATAAACAACATAGCTCCTATGATGAGAAAAACAGGGGTTTTTTTTGTGCACACGAAGGTCCAATTAGCAATGTTTAAACTTATTCAAATAAACCAAACAGAGCAATCTTTTGTTTTAATTGAAGCAAAACTGGACAAGTGTGAACATACGCTTAAAGCACACCTGCGAATAGTAAATGATGATTTGAGGAGAAAAACAATAATAATAATAATTATTATTATTTTTATTATTGCTCATTAAATTAGATGACAGATTATAAAAATGAAGAGTTTCTTTTGATATCAATATCACAGCAAAAATACCAAGTGTTTGACGACAGAAGAAAAAATAAAAGAAAAAAAATGACAGAAAATTTACAACCAAGCCCGTCGGTGACGGATAGCAATAATTCGTAGCACAACCTCTAGATGACACCTGTTTTCTGAAAAAGCTGATCATAAAACCAGTGCAATAGGGAAAATTCATCAAAAAGAACACAGAGACTTAAGACAGGCAGACTCGAGCCCAGAGAGGAAAGCCAAAAAGGCCACGGTTTTGGGTGAAAAGCCACTGTAACATTCAGCATTAGGACATTCAAACCTATCTAGGCAACAAAGTAAGAGAAAGAAAGAGAGAAAGAGTGAGATCTGAAAGAGTGAGAGGGGGTAGTGATGCAGGAAATCCAATGCCAAGGGCAGTGAGCGTTTGGAGAAGTGAAAGAGTGAGCCAGTGAAGGAGGGAGCGAGAAAACTTAAGTGAGAGTGGAAGCAAGAGGCTCAGTACCACACGTTAGAGGGGCAGCGCTCAGGTAAGGAGAACTATCTACGGTATGTGAGTGCTGTGTGTTAACACACTACTATATGTGTGTGGAGAGGGGGTGACTATATTGTTAGGGGAAATTCAATATATAGATATGCCATGCGCTTTACCAATAACGACATGTTTGTGTGTTTTGTGCTTGAACATGTGTGAGTGTGTGTTGTGCCTCAGAATAACACACTTACCAAAGGACTCTGTAGATTAAAACACAGAAAGAGAGACAGCACATTTATCACTTAAGGTTGTCACACAGCAAAAACAGTGTTTTTGAGACTGTGTGTGTGTGTGTGTGAAAGGATATTGGCTACAGGATTTCTTTAAAGGTGCACTCAGGAGGTTATGCATGTAAGTTTGCGGCATGGGAGTTGTTGGATGTCATGGTTTGTTTCATCGGTCCTGCAGTGACAGCGTGTCTGGATATTTCATTTTTCCCTTTTATGTCGGGTTCCCTTGTTGTTCTTTGTTTACAGGTACTTTTATAATTATGTTTTTTAAAGTATATATAAAATATATATCGGTACCACTTTGATTATCATCCAATACTAGAATTTATAAATTAAAGATTTTGTTAAATTTAGATATTTTGTTACATTTAGCATTTTAGCTCTACCTGCATTTAAAACTCACTTACAGTTACTATTTAAAAGCGCTTTCAATTTAATAACACTGTTAGGTGTAATCTTTAGAAAATCTCAAAATAAATATCGTTTTTTATATAATACATTTTAATGGTGTGAATTTTTTTAGCATTTAAGATGACTGATTTTACTTTTTAGTGATTTCTTTTTTAATTTATTTAGACGCGGTAGTATCATTTTAATATTGGGCACAACACGAAAATAATTATAGGCTTTCCTGTATTGTTTCGGCCAGAATTTTAATATCTGTGAACACCCAGTATGCATATGAAGTAAACGTATTACATTATTATTATTATTATTATTATTATTATTATTATTATTATTATTATTATTTGTGACTTGTTGGTAGCTCAGTAAAACCCAGCTGGTCATGTGATATCAACATGGCTGTCCCCATGAGGACATCAGCTCCAAGTAGACTGAACCATTTTTTATAAAGCTACTGATTTCATTTCATTTCATGTGAGTGTGCATCACAATAAAAACATATTTATCATTAAATGTACAATTCAATTTTTTTTATGAGGAAAATTAGCTAAGTGCACCTTTAAACAAATGACAAGAATAAGAGAACAAAGACTGTAAATCCTTCTGGAGCACACACACCTGAGCGTAGTTGTTTGATCCGACCATGAGTGTGTGTATCTATGGGGAGGAAATCTTTAAACCAGGTGATCTCTGGGTCAGGTGTTCCGCTGGCTGCACACAGCATGGTAGCGGTGCGAGAGCGCTCCACCACCTTCAGCTGAGGACCCATATCAATAGATGGGAAACCAGCGGGAAGCTGGTCCTCTGGAATAAATAAATACAAACAAACATTACACTCACACATCTGTTGATACTGGAAACCACCAAAACACACACGCCCCTACGCAAACAAATCACACATCTTGATAGCTCAGTGCCGAAATTCATCATGCAACATCATGAGTGTATACACTTCTTACAGCGATTGCCTTCAAGTGTTTTGGTCCCCCAGTCCACTGTTTTAACAGTGTTTCTCAGAAAATGCTTCTCAGAAGTCACATCTGGGGTGACTAGCAAGGGTTTATGATGTCACCAACACGGGAAGAAGCTCATTGTAGTCCAAAACCGGCTGTTTTTGTAGGCAATAAACTGCCATAACTTTAAAAGACAATATCTCCGTTTGCATTGAACTTTCAGTGCTGTAACTTTGCAGATACTGTTTGTGCTCAAGCAGCAACTATACACAATAACTAAGGTTAAAAAAGTGAAATCGCATGCAACCACCCCTTTAATGTAACTCTAAAGACCTATTCCTGTAGACAAGTGTTTCCCAAACTTTTTTCAGTCATGGCACCCTTTGAAAATGTTCTACATTTTGTGGCACCCCCTCGAATGTTATGTTAGGGGTGTAACGGTACAGATTGCTCACGGTTGGGTTTGTATCACGGTTTTAGGTTCACGGTTTCAGGACAGTTCGGCATTTGTTATTTTCAGGGAAAAAAGGACTACTGTCAAATAAAAAAATAAAAAAAGAACAAATAACTTAAAATACAACCAGCAGAACAAATAAATACTTTTGAGCAAAGATACTAATAAAATAAGAACAATGCTCTTCAGGTTTTTCAGGTAGGTCTAACATTAGTTTAAGGTAGAGAAATTGAATAAAGACCCTGCAGTAAAATAACTGCATATTAACTGTTTAAATTAAAAATTAATCCTTATTAATCTTACAAAAGCTATTCAATCAAGAGCAGTGATGTCCTTATCTTTAGTTTGACAGGGATTATGAAAAACATTATATAGATTTTTGTTTACTTTAATATGATGCATAAATTGAAATGTATGTGTAAAGTTGCCATTTAATGCCGTAATATGTAATTTTGAATGTTTTTTTATGTTGATATATTTGTTAAATGTCTGTTTTATTACATTATATGACAATTTAAAACATATTTGCAAAAATAGAACATATATTAGCAGGTTACAGAAATCAGACTATGCAATCTGACTCCACTGTTGCATGACGTCCACATACATGGACAGTTAGATTTTGGTGTATAAAAACTACATTTTACTCTAAATTTTAGTTTATAAAATACTAACATATCATCATACTTTACTGTACATACTAATATTTTTTTTTAGCTCAATTGACCTCATTGTATAAAAAAAATTCACAGATATGCCTGGGGCATTTGGCACATGACTATCACTGTCAGCCATATTGGATTAATGATGTCAGCAAGCAATGAATATGTGGAATACAAGACACAATAATGACACTGCCCTCAAGTGGTTTGAAAACCATAATCATGAGAAATGACCCTAAATGGAGTTAAATTAACTGTGCCCAAATGTGGACACACATGAAAGGGTTAAACAGAGCAGTAAAGGCTACTGCTCCTTTAAGACCTAATGCAAGGATAGTCGTTGTCTTTCTCGACTGTATAAAGTTAACTTAAGCCGTATACAGACTATGTCTGCTTGGATACTCATCAGGATGGACATGCTGACATACTTTTTTGTGAGTTTGTCCGGTCAAGCGCAAGATTTGAAAGATAACTCAATATTTGCGAGCTCACAGCATGCGTGAGTTCTCATTCGCATCTTGTGGCTCCACACGCGGGTGATGACGGAGAAAATGACTGTTCTAATTCGAATATATGGCGGCACTCGCATGCATTAATAATTTTTTACAAAGAAAGACCGTTTTGCCCACACTTTTCTTTTATTATCGCTGTTGTTTTAGTCAAGTCAAGTCAAATATACTTTATTGTCCCGAAGGAAATTTTTCTTAGGCGCAGTGCCACAGCAGCAGTAGAACATACAGTACACAGATAAACAACAAAATACATACGTAAATGTACAACATACAACATACATACATACAGCAGCAGTACTGTAACCATACACAATCTGTGCAAACCCCGCATATCAAGTAAATAATATTAACTGGCTCTAAAGCAAAGACATTCTTAAAATAAAACCTTGGATCGGCCAAAACAAATCTACAATACAAACATATGAAAAAAATAAATAATAAATAATAAATAATAATAAAAACCATTCCTGTGAGCAGAGGAGTGTACTGAGGAGCCAGCACGTGTATCCATAGACAGAAACATAAAGCATTATTTTCAAGTTACAACCCATATTAAAGATGCGTGAACAGATGTGAGATGAACCGCGGTGCAAGTGCGTCCCGACACCTTTTACACAGCACCCCTGCTCACGTCAGACGGCACCACGGTTGGGAAACACTGCTGTAGACTGTAAACATCCTGTATTTTTATACACTATATTGCCAAAAGTATTGTGACACCCCTCCAAATCATTGAATTCAGGGGTTCCAATCACTTCTATGGCTACAGGTGTATATAATCAAGCATCGAAGCATGCAGACTCAGTGAATTCAAGCGTGGTACCGTGACAGGTCGCCACCTGTGCAATAAGTCTATTCGTGAAATTTCTGCACTACTAAATAATCCACGGTCAACTGTTAGTGGTATTATAATAAATGTGGAAGCAATTGGGAATAACAGCAACTCAGCCATGAAGTGGTAGGCCACGTGATATCACACAGCGGGGTTAACTCAGAACGGTACTTGACTGACTGCACTGTGCCATGTGTAAAGTTTGGTGGAGGGGGAATTATGGTGTGGGTTGTTTTTACAGGGGTTGGGCTTGGTACCTTAGTTTCAGTGAAAGGAACTTTTAATGCTTCAGCATACAAGACATTTTGGACAATTTCATGCTCCCAACCTTGTGGGAACAGTTTGGAGATGGCCCCTGCCTGTTCCAACATGACTGTGCACCAGTGCACAAAGCAAGGTCCATAAAGACATGGATGAGCGAGTTTGGTGTGGAGGAACCTGACTGTACCAATAGCTAAAGCAAATTTTTTGAAGAAGCTTCTAGTCAGATCTTGTACCTACCACGGAGAACACTGAGACGTGTGGAGGCGCTGATCTCCCCCTTATCATTAGATGCCACACATTCATATATAGCCTCATCACGCGGAGTCCGAAGCGGCTGCACTCGCAACACAGACCCTGAACCATCTTCAAAATCTATTACCTGCAGACAGACAGAGAGAAATGTGTTAGTAAGTCCCTGAATAGCTTGTGTGTCTTTATAGACCATGTCTATAAAAGCCACTGAGCCAGGGCAAATGTGTGAAGTTAAAGGAAGTGTACTATGGGAATCTCACTTTAGTAGTGTTACAACTTACAACCTTATAATCGCTGCTTGCAGCAAAGGTGTAAGAAAGCTGTTTGTGCGGTTTGTTTTTGTGCAGTCGGGGGTCAGGGGTTTACCTCAAATCTCTGGTTGGTGACTTTTTTGCCTTTTCTGCTCCATGAGATTTTGGGCTGTGGATCTCCTGTGGCTTGACATACGAAGGAGGCCACGCCCCCCTGAACACCTATCTGATCAGTGGGCATCCGAGTGAACCGAGGAGCACCTGCCAAGAAGGACAGAGATTGGTTTGTATAAGGTGACCCATAATTAACCCTTCGAGAACTGCATAGTTTTAGGGCCCTTTAGAAGTTTTGACATGCTCTGACTTTGTGCTTTTTTCCATTGCTTATAAACATATTAATGGCAAAAATGTCATTACACTGTATTCAGCACAAACTGGGTTACCATAATATGTTAGCAACATGTATGTACATGCTTGTATTTTTTTTATTTTTTAAAGCAAGTCAATTAAGGCCAAAAAACGGTATGTCCACATGACTTTTGATTAATGGTTGCTGTTGCCTAGAGTTTTTGCTTAAAACTGATGTGAGAATCATTGTGCCTACTCATTCACATAAAACAAAACAAAACAAGAATATTTTTTCTTTAAAAATGAGCTTGTGTGAATGATCATGAATAATGCTATGATTTACACCTGAGAGAACAAAGAACCGCATAATGAATGATCCTTTGAGTCAGGTATGTGAGAGCGAGTTAAGGAGCAGGACAAAATAAATATATTTTGTTGTAGTTTATTTAGAATATAGTTAACAATATAAAGTGAGAGCCAAAGGCACATTACACAGGCCTATTTTATTTTAAATTATCAAAAGATTTGACATTACTATTTTTAATGTTTTTGAAAGAAGTCTCATGCTCAAAAAAAAAAAATCAGTATTCAGTAAATACAAATAACTGAATAATTGTAATGATGAATGTTATCAGTAAAATATCTGGGGTTTAAAAACAATGCAATGCTATTTTGATTTCAAAGAGTATAGTATTAATTAAAATACAATTGATTAAATACAGGCAATTGGCTGTTGAAACATTAATTAAAATTAAGATACAAACAAAATACACTTTAAAAGTCTTTCTACAAAACAAAACTTAATGAAGTGGTCAAAATCACGTCTGACCCACTCCATGTCTACAAACATATTGCACATCTTATGATGTGTCCCATCTTACTTGTGCTGTACATAATCAACATAGATTAAATACAAAAATAACATTAGGCTATAATATTAAACAAAGTATGTTTTGTACTTTGTACTAAGTATTGTACACACTACATTTGACTGGTAGCCTACTGTATTTATAGCATCTGAGCAGAAATTTGTACCTACCTATTTAGTTTATTTTGTATTATTTTGTTTGTGAACACGTTCTATACTAGCCTGGATGCCAGCCGAGCTTAGCCCTGCCCACAGCATTTTTAGGTCAGGCGGTTCGGTCTGGCCTTGATCCATAGAGGAGTAATTATCCCCGAACAGAAACTGTTCGGACCAATGAATTCATCAGGGCGGGCTATAGACGATGATGGACAGATGATCAACAGTAACGTAATCATGCACGTCATCAAAGGGGCTTGGATTATATTTGTTCAAATCCTAAACGGAGAGGTTGTTTGTATATACATTCACCTTCACTATTTCTCCCAGAAATGATGATCATGTTGGGTAAGTACTCTGTGTATCATTACATTCTTTTATTTTTTTACCACACCTTGGCAAAGATCGTTTATTTCAGCATGCTTGCAGACAGGCCAACTACTAGCCCTAAACAATAGCTTCTCGGGGGGGTTCTCCGGGGGAAAAATGGTGTTTGGGGGGTAAAATGTGTGTTATTTTGGCAAGGTTACCTGCTAAAATTCGCACTCATGGGTTTATTTAATCACATAATAGTCGCTTCAACCCATGGACAGAAAACAACCCGCGGAAAAAAACGAGGACTTGGCAACACAGTGCAGTTGAGTTCTGTTGACATTTGACAACTAGCGTAATGCGTTGCGTCGTTGCTCTGATTGGTTGTAGCTCTATCCAATTGAGGTCTTTCCTTGTTCAGTTGAAACACGCCCCATTATCACAGCCCAATGGAGCAGTTTCAGACTCCTATTCTGACGAGAATTGAGTATGACCACGTCAGGCTAGTTCTATACAGTTCCATTCCATTACACTTTGTCCTGCTTATTTTAGAAGCAAGAAAGAATCACCCTTTCTTTCTTTCTTTCTTTCTTTCTTAAGCCAAGGCTTAAAAAAATTACCACATTTATATCCATTATTGAAAATGACAACAAACCTGACTTTGACTTAGTCATAAAACCTTTTTAAAAATCAGGCTGTGATTTCATGTGTGCATTAGAAGCGCATTACAGTTAATACAAAAGACTGTACATTGAATTAACTTGTAGATGAGGAAAAGTGCAGATCAGCAGTGTCATTGACGCAGTCTGCAGCGGTTGCTAATCCACTCGATCTAAGGATGATGTCACATTAATCTGCTCTATAACCCACTGACCAGCAGCTCTAAACTAATGGCATGTGTAACTAACCAAAGGCTCAGCTCAGGTTCGAACAGAACAATGAAGTTAGAGCGTGGGTAAATGTTCATGTCATCACCGCAGATTATGTGCAATGAAATTTCTTCATCTTCACTTTGCATGCTTTAATCCACACAGGCGCAGATAATGTTTACACAAGAAACTACTCTTCCATTTGTATACAATTCAATTAAAAAGACCACAGAGAGAACAATACAATGTTTATGATAATTATAAAATAATTAAATAAAAATGTATCAAATTATATATATATATATATATATATATATATATATATATATATATATATATATATATATATATACACTAATAATATTAAGTATAATATATTTTTTTCTGCATGTAAATTCTTAACAACTAAAAACACAATGTTTTGTTTTTATATCTTCTACTAGAGAAAAACAAAATGCAACCCCGGTTATCTTCTTAAATGTTGTGTCATGGTCATCAAATGAAAAGATAAAAATCCATGTATTAAATGTTGACGTCATTTCTTTACGTAGTCAGCGAAGGCCACAGTTATCTTGTAAACACTGATCCGGACATTTGGTGCAGTGATAGAAACAAATGGAGGATAGTATTTTAATCCATCATCCAACTGGTTTAGCATTATGAAATTGCTACGCACGTTCACAAACCTTATTTTTTAATTACATACTTCTTTGTAAACTGCATTAAAATGTGCCTTTATACATTACAGTGGAGGGGATTGGAGAACAAGAATATTTCATGTAAAGAGCCAGCAATTATTCTGAGTTTCAGAGGATTCTGCCTATGTTATTGATGTCTGTGTACTCACTTTGCGTATGCGCCAGCTGGAGCACGCTCAGTAGAATCAGTAGTACCGGCTGGTAGGCGCTTCTGTAGATCATGTGACCTCTGGCCATCCTCTCATTGGCTTGTCTGCTTATGTGGATCACCAAGCTGTAAGTGCACTCATAACCTAAAATACACATGTGAACAAGCAACCATAACTGTCGGTCACATGTGTAGGTCACAGCACATGACATGAATCGATCGCATTAATCAATTAGTACTTTGTGTGTAAGACTTTCTCTGAGCATCAGATAACAAATTACTGAGTGGTCAATCAATTCATAAACATATCATTTAACATAGAGCCTTCACTGGCAGAGAGTAGTCTAGCTTGCATTAAAGGAATAGTTTACCCATTTACACACCCTAATGTTGATCCAAACTGAATGGAACTGTTGAGCTCCAAAAAATGAATGAATAAACAAATGACAGAATGACCGAATGAATGACCGAATGAATGAATGAATGAATGAATGAATGAATACTTGAGCTACTGCATATTTAAATTTGGCCCCACTTTATATTAGTTGTCCTTAACTACTATGTACTTACATCAAAAAATAACTACAATGTACTTATTGTGTTCTTATTGTATTGAATTAGGGGAAGGCTCAACAGTGTAATTATATATATAATTACGGAAATTAATTACAGATGTAATTACATGCAGGTATTTTTTAAAATGTAAATTCAATGTAAAAACATGTAAACAATATGTGCATTGTAACAAATTATTAATTTGAAATGTAAGTACAGTTAAGACCACTTAATATAAAGTGGGTCGGCTTGGTCCTCAAAGTCTTCTGAAGCCATACAACTTGCCATAACTTGTATCATTTATGTTATATTCAAATATGCTGCTTCAAGGGAGATTGTCATTCATATTTATGCATTAAAAATTATGCATCAAGATGCATAGTGCCAGTTTTCATGTCAATGACATTTAACAGCTACAGTAGAGGGAACAATTTTCAAATAACGACTTTCGTTTCGATTTCTTTTCACAGAAAGCATCTGTATGGCATCAGAAGATTAAATGCAATTCAATTCAATGCAAAAATCATTTATTTTATACATGTAGTGTATTTTAAATTATGGTATTTTTTTATCCTAATTTACACAAACGTGTCATGAAGATATTATAGATCACAATAGATCTTCTTCTGCGTTCCAAGAAAAAAAATACAACTTATTAAAACTTCTATTCAGCAAGGATGCATACAATGTGACAGTAAAGACCTTTATATTGTTACAAATGACACGTTTTATTCACCAGACAATCCAGAAAAATATGCGATTTCCACAAAAATAATAAGCAGCACAACACTTTTCAATATTGATAATAAGATTAAATGTTACTGAGCACCAAATCAGCATATTAAAATGATTTCTGAAGGATAATGTGACATTGAAACCCGCAGTAATGGTTGCTTAAAATTCAGCTTTGCCATCATATGAATAAATTACACTTTAAAATATATTAAAATAGACAACAGTTATAAGGAGAGGTGAAACACTCAGTCAATCCCATGTAAATCTTAAGTACAAATAGAATAGTAATGCTTCCTTCATATCTCCGAAAAGTCTTTAGTTTTATCATATTTATAAAAGAAATATATGCTGTACAGAGTCTTTCCAAATAAAACAAAGCAGCATGAGGTGTGTCGTGTGGGCAGAGCTAAATAATCACTAGTGAGTGCAGATATTACGTTGAGCACGCCCAGAATGAAACCTGTGAAAACGTTATCCTAAATAAACCATAGCTATCAATCAGGTTCAACCATACGACTCAGAATCTGACCCCGAGGCTGAAATTGAACAGGAGCATGTGGTATGTAAGTTACTGTAACCGTATATGCTTAGCGGCTTGCCATGCGCGAGTTTTACAACATTTGTGCGCGTTTACTCATGGTTTACATGGACATTATTTGGTTTATGGACTATTGTATGCGATGTAACGTTAGCAGTAGCAAGCAGAACGGTTTTGCACGTCGTCAGACTAGTGTTTACATAGAAAAATGGAATAGTAGTGCATTTTAATGAAGAAGCTTATTTTGTGTGAATGTCCCATAGTTTAAGTAATGGATAATGTACATTATCCCGCTTATTACACAGCTACTAGTCTCAAGTAAATTAGACACAAAATATTGTCTTGAGCTTAAATATTTTATTAGCTCCAACGCAAAGCTTCCGCGAAGAAAAACAGTTCCAAACTGCTTTAAGCCTTTATCTGTTGCTGAAGATTTGTTCACCCAAAAATGAAAATTAGCCCATGATTTAATCATAGGTGTATATGACCACATTGGTTAATGATGTCACGCAGGTGGTGGAGTAATAACTTCTGTTAATTAATTATTTTGAGATTGAATTAATGCTAGACTTTTTGCTATAAATTATGTATGGCCTTTGAGGATTTATTCTTATTTTTTTCAGTTATTTTGCTTTATTTCCAGATTCAATCATAGGTTCGTTCTTACGTACTAGAGCACGTCTGAACATGCGCACTCTTCAAAAAAAGGTGCTCAAACTCTCTTGGCAAATGTTATGTATTTTAAATAAAAGATACAGATTGCACTGAACGTCAGTTTGCTTACTTTTCTGAAGATATGAATTTATTAAGACCACGTCATTCAAACGAGAGACTATGCTTTAATCACATCTCGAGAGCTGTCTTTCCAACCACGCAAGTTTGCGATGCTGTTTGCGAATGTTCGTTCGAACAATGGTTTCGGGAAACACTTTTTTGTAAAATGCACCCCTGGTCGCGTGCGTGCCCTTCCGGGAAAAGACAAGGAAATTCCGTTCTTGTTGATGTCAAGCAGACCCATGCTCGGAAAAAAAATGTTCTAGGAGTATTTTTGGCACAGAAATCATCAATATCAAATGTCCAACTTATTGTCCATAAACTTTTTCCATCTTTAGCATTGGAATCCAAGTCTTTAACAGTGTAAAAAGCTCAGTATGCATGAAATAGCACCCCCTCCCCCCATAAATTCTAATATTTCACAATATTATAATTTTTACTGTATTTGTTCTCAAAAAAATGCAGCCTTGGTGAACATAAGAATCATCTTTCAAAGCATAAAAAATGATGTATGGACCACAAACTTTTATTCTGTGCTGTAAAAGTTCAGAATGGCATGAGGGTGAATTCATGATGTACATTCTTGGATAAGGTATTTGGATGAAGTCCTTCAGCATGCTAAACATTTCTAAGCGATAAACTTTAAAAGCCATTTTTCACACTTTAAAGCTGTCAGCGGAGTTAGCAGAAAACTTTTTAAAGGAAACAGGAGGGTTAAAAAGGAAACAGCTTGTAAGGTCACACTTTAGATTAGGGTCCAATTCTCACTATTAAAGGATTAGTTCACCCAAAAATGAAAATTATTTCATTATTTACTCACCCTCGTGTCGTTGGACACCCGTAACACCTTCGTTCATCTTCGGAACACAAATGAAGATATTTTTGTTGAAAGCTGATGGCTGAGAAAGGCATGTTCCGAAGATGAACAAAGGTGTTACGGGTGTCCAACGACATGAGGATGAGTAATTAATTAAATAATTTTAATTTTTGGGTGAACTAACCCTTTAACTAACTAATTACTACGACTTTTGCCTCAATTAACTCCAAATTACTGTGTATTAATAGTTAGTAGTTGTTAAGTTTAGGTATTGAGTAGTATTAAGGGATATAGAATATGGTCATGCAGAATAAGGCGTTTATATGTGCTTTATAAGTATTAATAATCAGCTAATATCATAGTAATATGAATGCTAATAGGCAGCTAGTTAATAGTAAGAATTTAACCCTAAACTAAGTGTTACCACTTATAGTAGGATAAACAAAAAATGATGAAATCTGTTCTGATTTGAACAAATGTGGGACGAAAAATAAATGGGACGCTATACAAAATTCATATTAAAACCTTGTAAAACTTAAAAGTGAAAAACAGCATGGAATATATGATAATACATGACAGTTCCTAAAGGCCTTATCTCTCTCTCTCTCTCTCTCTCTCTCTCTCTCTCTCTCTCTCTCTCTCTCTCTCTCTCTCTCTCTCTCTCTCTAGCAGGCTGGAAAACTTTACTGTAAACTCAATAATTATAACTTTGAGCCCATAAATGTATAATGTAGCTTACTTCTGAAAATATAATGAAGAGAACGAGAGAAAGAAAGGGGAGGGGGGTGAGAGAAAGAGTTGGGTGGGCAGTTGAACTGCACTAAGTAAAAGTTGCATTAAATATGGATGCTGAGCATGGGAGATTGCCACAGATGGGGGGCGTGTTGGGAATCGCTATGGTAACTCTGCCCCCATGAGCACCACGCTTGTCACATCACATCACATCATTAGGAGAGAGAGTGGTTGCAGACCCCCTCATCCGTGCTGCCTCCCCCATCTCCTATCCATATTTAATTCCTCCACTGCACTCCTTCACTTTTACAGTGCTGAGAGAGAAAAGACCACACGTGTCACTTCCTGCAGGGAATCATGATGATGTAGGAAACGGGGAGCGAAGGAGGAGAACAGTGACACATACAAACCCCAAATGAGTGTGCGTTTCCACATGTCAGGATTCGACTGTAGAGGAAATGGGTCAATCTGATCTCTGACTCATGTAAAACTGAAGCCCTTCAAACCCCTAAACCTACACACACTCACACACACACACACCATCTGCCTCATTTGGAAAATACTCCCCAGCAGCTTAACACAATCCCTAATACACATTATTATCAGGAAAATACGTAGATGCGCGCAAGGCATACGCAAACACACAAATACATCCAGTATATCCACCAAATAGCATCACATCTAAAAGTCTAAGACCACAAATGAAAATGCTTCCATTTTGTATTCTTCTAATGTATATATATTTTTTATAACAATAGTAAAAAAATAAAATAAAAAAGCAACTTTTTTAAATGTATTTATTTGATGTTAGAGTCAAATAAAAATTAAAAGTGAGAATTTTATATTTAATTTGTATACAAGTATAATCCATGTTGTCCAGCATTATATGAAAGAGCATCTAAGTTCTGCTGCAATGGATGGAAGCAAGAAAATCTGACATTTTGCACAAAGGTCACAGAGGTGCTGACTCTTAAATATAGCATTTCTTCATTTAAAACTTTTAATCCTACAAATAACTGTTTATTTACAGGTTTAATTTGAATACCAGATTTTCGATTTGTGGAGATCTGTGTACAATGTGGATATTGTGTGCGTGCGTGCGTGTGTGTGTGTGTGTGTGTGTGTGTGTGTGTGTGTGTGTGTGTGTGTGTGTGTGTGTGTGTGTGTGTGTGTGTGTGTGTGTGTGTGTGTGTGTGTGTGTGTGTGTGTGTGTGTCCGCGCGTGTGGATTATTTTCCTCTCCCCTGTGTTAGAGCCATATGCTACACGGCCTAATCTGGAAAGAACAGAGATCATTATGATAACCTGATATTTCCTGCTTCAGCTCCATTTGTGTCAGAAGTCGATAGCTAAGCTTTGTGGCTACGTCTGTGTGCATATGAGAGAGACCGAGAGTGAGTAACATAAGAGACCATGAAAAGAAAGCCAACAGCAAGTGCATATATCTGTGTATTTGTGGAACAGCGAGACATAGATGCTGCTGACTAAACAAATTTGCATCTTAATTACTTATTCAGATGCAACGAGTCAAATAATTGATATTTATTACTAAGGCGCCAATCATGCTAACATGCACTGACACAATTAGCCTGCAGTTAGGTGATATTTAGTCTTGATGAGAGGGCTAACAGCATTTGTGAGACCCTTGTAGTACATTGTTAAAGGAATACTTCACACAAAAATTACACTTCTTTCAGTATTTATTTCACCCTCATGTCATTCCAAAATCTTAGCGCCTTCTTCTACGGAACACAAATGGAGATATTTTGAAGACTCTGGCCGTTCTTTCCCACAATAAAATTGAATGGGGACAGGTGACGTAAAGCTCCAAAATTATAAAAAAGTATCATAAAAGTGTCCCATATGATTCAAGTCTTCTGAAGCCATACAATAACTCTTAGTGACATGCAAATTAAAATTGTAATTATTCACTGAAAATGCTGGCTTCCAATCAACTAAGGCCCCTTTGATGTGCCGCATTAAGCTTTTTTTCAATCATTTACATGTACAAAAATATGCTGATAACTAACAAAGTCAGCTTTGAAAATGAAATTTAAATAAAGTTTAACCAGTTAAACATGAAAAACAATAACCCTGCAATTAGGCTTGCTGAAATAGTCTGTATTGATGGTGTTACTGGTTCCGCCCTAACTGTCAATTTGATTTTTATAGAAATAAAATAATTTACTGGTAGTTCAGTTAGAGAACAAATAAAAAATTGAACGTGTATGCTCAATACATCGTGAGCGCATCACATGTCAATTAACCAGTGGAAAAAATATCCCTAACTATAATGAAAGAAAACAGTTTACAAAACTCTTTTTTTATTCCATAGTATTTCACTCTGTTTTTTATGGTGTGACTTGTGATGTTAAATAAAGAACAGAGTATACAAAAATATCAGTGGGAAACTTGTACACTCATATTCTCCTCTCACTCTACGACTGCACTACTTCTTAGTTGACTATATGAGATAAGAATACATTTTTATAATTTCTTGGGCCAAGAAAGTGTACAATATATTCATGATACACCAATCAGGCATAACATTATAACCTAATATTATGTTGGTCCCCCTTTTGCTGCCAAAGCAGCCTGACCCTTTAAAGCATGGACTTCACTAGACCACTGAAGGTGTGCTGTGGTATCTGGCACCAAGATGTTCGCAATAGATCCTTTAAGTTTAGTTAGGTGAGAGTCCTGAAAGCATCACACTTCCTCCGCCAGCTTGCCTTCTTCACATAGTGCATCCTGGCGCCATGTGTTCCAGAGGTAAGCAACACACATGCACCGGCCATCCACGTGGTTTAAAAGAAAATGTGATTCATCAAACCAGGCCACCTTCTTCCATCGCTCTGTGGTCCAGTTCTGATGCTCACGTGGCCACTGTTGGCGTTTTCGGTGGTCAACAGGGGTCAGCATGGGCACCCTGACTGCGCGGCTATACAGCCCCATATGCAACAAACTGCAATACACTGTGTATTCTGACACATTTTTATCAGAGCCAGCCCTAAGTTCTTGAACAATTTGAGCTTCAGTAACTCGTCGGTTTCATTGAAACACACGGGCCAGCCTATGCTGGCTTAATGTGTTAGCATGACCACAGGTGTTTTCAGCTTATTAAGAATAATACATTTACGAACATGCATGTAAACACACTCGCTGACGTGCGCTCGGTCTCAAGATTTGTAAGAAGCAACGCTGTTTGATGTCACTCTTTGACGTCAAACCAGACAAAACATTTAAATCTGCCATATTTGATAATGATTTTATGGTGCTTTTTGTCATTTTCACATGTAAACACACTCACTGGCGTTTAGTCACAAGATATGCGAGAAGCCATGCTGCGTCACTGATATCAAACCTAACACATCAATCATCCTTCAAAAATTGAACTTTTCTGCTCCACATAAGAAAGTAAGTCATATGGGTTTGGAATTTAATGAGAATTTGGATGAACCATTCCTTTAACGTCTTTACAAATTTTGTATATAACCATGTCCCCTGTATTTCAAGTAAAAAGGGGAACCAGAAGTATGTAGGTTTTGAATGACTACAGTTAAAGCTCAATAGACAAGACACTAAACTCCCTCTCAAACGGAGCGATGCACTCTCATTTTGCTGAACCATGTCAGTTTTTAACAATTAAATCAATTTGTGCTCTAAGAGTCCATGGACATGAGTGGCAATTTAAAATGTATCTTATTAACTATAGATGGACCTGCAGTGCCAATAATATATACAACTGTTGTACCATTAATGCGGTACAGCAGGGGTCTTCAACGTGATGTTTGTGACAGTACTGCAGTAGTTTTGTGGAAAATATGGTAAATTAACAATCCAAGCTAAAGTTAATTAAATGACGTTGAGCTAAATGTTTTATTTCCCCTCCTACATTAGAATTAAAATGTAGAATACATGTTTATGACTCTCTGTACATAGGTAATGATCATCATTGTAATGGCTTTTCAATGTAAGCATCATAACAGAAGTTTATAAATACATTAATTTGATACATGCACATGTTATTAAAGGTCAGACTTCGAATGTAACAGGGGGTCCCTGCTCTGTCTTTTATCCAGCAGGGGGTCCTTGGCCTGAAAAAGGTTAAAGACCCCTGCTGATCTTCCAAGCAAATCTGTTTATTCACGTGGAAGACTAGTGGAACTTGTTTATGTTTGTTTGTGCATATACATGTAGTGCGTTTGTGTGTGTGCCTCAGTACAGAACATGGTAATAACAGCAGTTACATAAGGTGATTTGCAGTATTGGGGAGGAAAATTGCTGTGTGTTTCCTAATGTTTGTTCCCCAACACACAAAAACGCACACTGAATCGGATATAATCACTAACTGAAAAAGAGATTACCATCGTGTACTATGTACCTAGTACATTGGAGTCGAGTCCAAGTTTTCTCATTTTCAAACAGCTTCTCTCATGCATTCCATCACATGAGTACTCAAACATATAACAGCAAGAAAAAACAATTCTTTGGCCATATGGCCGCTGTAACTCAACACAAGAACATGTAAGTGTGTTACAAACTCTACAAAACCCCTCATTAAGTCTCTGTACAACAGATGCAGCTGTCAGGGCAAGAGACAGATGAGGACAAAATGACATGTAGATGTGGGACAGTCTTGCTGGCAGGCACTCATTGCCTTGACAACGCAGAACTCCAATTAGAGTTACTTTGACAAGGAGCAGCTGTGACAGCTAACAGGTACAGACATCTGTCTCGCCCTGGCAAAAAGTGACCCGAAGCTTCTACATATGGAACATTCCACAATCACATTCCATATTCCAAGTGACTTCTTTTGCACTTCAATGCAACATTTAAAGACCTTCTAGATATTAAATAGATATAGATTTTTCCCCACAAGACAAACAAAAATAACAGCTTGTCTGGACTTTTTGGGCGACCAAAATAGTGTAGAACTTAGGCCGGGGACACACTGTAAGCGTGGCGTGAGCGTCTCGGTTGCGTGGCGTGTCCGTTTTTATTTCGGCTCCCATGTAACCGGTTAGAGCTTGCACACTGCCTGCGTGACACACGCGGATTACGCGGCTCAGAACGCGTGCATGCTTCAAATAGAAGAGACGCCTATTTTTCACACGAGACGCGAGCGTGTTGGAAGCGTTTCCAGGCAAAATAGAAAAGGAAAATATGTTTAAATGCCATTTTGACACGAATATTAATAAATGACATTTTCATGTTTGAAAGTCTGTAGGTTAACATAAATGCAGAAATAGGCCTAATTGTAATAATACAAAACAACATAATTATCGATATTAAACCTGTCAATACAGAACGAAATATTCTGTAGCCTATTTTGCCATGAATACCATATATATGTGGTCAATAGGCTACTGCCGGCGTTGTCTTTGCTGTATCAATAGGTAACATATTTATATTTAACATGAAGTATAGGGCTTCCCTGCACATTAATAGCAGCCGCAGCGCCGCGTCAGACACGCTTCTGGTGTGCAAAGACAGAGAAAACACCACGCAGCCACCCCGCGACTGACACGCAACAGAAACGCCGCACTCACACCACGCTTGCAGTGTGTCTCCGGCCTTACAGTTCACTTACAAACACAAAGTATGTCTAAATAAATGTATTCCATGGTCTGTCTAGACTCAAAATACTCGATTCTGATTGGCTGGAAGTTGTGGATTAAAACCTGTATGCACAGTAGGACTGCACGATATATTGCTTTAGCATTGCTATTGCCATGTGCGCACCCACGATGTATAGCAAAGTATAGGGATTGTACAGGCCAGCTGCCGCCTGGTTTGGGACGCATGTGATTTGCAGATTGATTGCAAAGTTTACCCATCATAAAGTAAAAGTTTATCATTTACTGTTTTCTGTGCAAGCTAACAGAGCCACGCAGACATCCTGTAAACACCAAATTCAGTTCGCTTTCACCTTTTTTTGAGCTTGAACGGAAATGCGCAGCTAAAATTAAGTCAAGAAGCACATCTTGTCGAGTGTCCTCGTAAACACAGTCAGTTGTGTTGTAAACAACTGAGAAAGAAAACATATCCATGCATTCATCTTAAAGTGACCGCAGCCTAATATACCCACAGCTGTTTGTATCATCCATGTAATCAAACAACAAAAGAGAAAATCACTTCCAGAGCTTTAACAAAGATCAATTATATAAATTTATTGATTATATTAATAATATTTAATTTATTTAGTGAAGACTATGCAGTTTTTTTGCATTTGATTATTACATTTCTGTACCTGAATACTGAAAGTAATGCTTATTTCATGTGAATCTTTGTTCTGTTGCAATTTGCTTATTATTATTTTTTGCAGATAAACTCCCAAAATCACCCTAGAATTATATATTCTTTACAAATAGAGCTATTCAAATCATCTGTGAAATTGTTTTCGTAAAGCAATATATATTGCAGAAAAACTAAATATCGCAATGTCAAGTTTTAAGTTTAATCATCGATCTATATTACCGTGCTGCTCTCACTGAAGCGCACACTCATCACTTGCACACAGGTATTGGATATCGCTCTGCACACACTGAGAGAAACAATCAGAAGCACAGAAACTTGTTACTTGAATCGCTACTTATGGTTGGGAATCGAAACATTGATTCAAATTCTGGAATCAGATACTCAGGTCAGAAATTGGATATTTGATATAAAATTTACATTTCTATTCCACTTATCGATTCCTGTGTGTGTATTTTAATGTGGTTTTAAACCATTCACGCGCAAGAATATATGAAAGAACTCAATCCAGCACTCACACACTTTTCCGTGCTGAGCATTGTATCAACTCTCATGTAGTGCATGAATACTAAATTGAGTTCTCTTTCACATCTTCTTGTGCTTGAATGCACAAATACACACAATAATGTCAAAATATCCTTGTAGACACAGTCGGTTATGTTGTAAGTGAACTTAAACAGTTAAGAAATAAAACGTGTAACAGTATGTTGGATCTGTGCATTAAGTCTAAAAGTGACAATAAACCTGCTGCCGTCATTACTGTTTATCAATGAACAAAAGAAAAGAAAAACACTTGCAGATCCTGACTGAAAAACTCTTGCAACTTTAATAAGGATTAATCGATATTTTATTTATAAAAGGAAAACTATCTTGTGTTATTTTACATTTGATTTCATTTTCTGAACTTTGTCCAGTTTATTTTTTTCCATTGCTAATTCGCTTATTTGTTCTTAATTTATTAAAGACTTGTCTTTAATAATGTTTGACATTTTTATTAGTTAATTTATTAGTGAGCTAGGCAGTCTTTAGGCTGTTGATTTGTGACTCTGGACCACAAAACCAGTCATAAGTCACACAAGTATATGTGTGGCAATAGCCACCAACACATTGTATGGATCAAAATCATTGTTTCTTCATTTAATGTCAAAAATCATTAGGATATTAAGTAAAGATCATGTTCCATGAAGACATTTTGTAAATTTCCCACCGTGCATATATCAAAATATATGATATGTATAATATATATGACATGTATTATTATTAGTAATATGCCATGCTAAGGACTTCATTTGGACAACTTAAAAGGAGATTTTCTCAATAATTTGATCTTTTTTTATTCCGATTCCAGATTTTTAAATAGTTTTATCTCGGCCAAATTGTCCTATCCTAACAATCCTTATTTATTCAGCTTTCAGATGATGTATAAACCTTAATAAAAAATAAAAAAAACTACTATTATGACTGGTTTTGTGGTCCAGGGTCACATTTTTGTTAATGGTATTCAGCTGCAACAGAATGTTTCGCACAAAGATAGATAAATATGTTTGATATCTAAATGTAATTTTTTTTTTTGCCATATTGAAATCGGAAATCAGAATTGCTAAAAATTCAAAGATACCCAACCCTAATCGCTGAATTATTTTTCTCAGCAACGAGTGGGTTTATTTGTTGTTTATGAAGGAAATAAACTCATTGCTTCTACCATATCTCTGATTTAAAGCGGGCAGAATGCTTTTGTAACTAACAAAAATTGTATCCTTCAGATCAAATCAATAACAAACATCACAAACAACAATAACAGCTTTAACGTGTTAATGCTGGCAAATGACCATCGTATATGTAGGATAATCCACGGCTAGCTATGCATTAAACAATAGCAATGCTTCGCGTTGGACGGGTGTTCTTGTTTTAAGAATAAATTATTTTTTTTATGTTGATGATGATGATGATGATGATGATGATGAAAACAAGACTTAATATCTTAAGTCATTTAGCTTTTCAAGTAAAAGTTTCTTCTTGATTTAAGAATGTTATATTTATGGAAAACAAGATAATAATACAGAGGAAGAAAATATTTTTTGCTGTGGATAAACAAATAAAAGCCTGTTTATTCCAAAACTTTAGTATTGCTATAAATTATTCAAAGAGGAAACAAAAATGTTTCCTTGAATTAAACAAATAGCTTAAATGGATTACCACAATTTCATGTTATATCCTACAAATGGGATTTGCAGCACCAAGCTAAAACAAACCATAATCAATAACAAGCCATTTTAAAGTGTCTGATAACAAGTGACTAAGGATTATTCTTTTTATATCATACTCCTGTATATATTTGTCAGGATAAAGTCCCTGTATTTCAAAATTCAGTAGAATATGAAATAAAACGCATAATACATAAATAATGTACTTTCCATCTCCATATAGTGGGCAGTAAAAAACTAGCAATAAAACTGCGTATAAACCACTCATGGATAGTTCTAAATGGGTTCCAAAGAGGACTGGGCCAGCCTTGAATCAGACTTTTAAATTCAACAGGAACAGTGCTGTAAGTAATATTGTGTTCCTTTATGTGGCATGAAGACAGTAACTATTAGGGTGTAACTGAACAGACTGAACTGGAACCCATGAAATTACAGTCGTTATGATAAAAACTCTGATTTAACATTGTCCAAAATAGCTGAAACAGTGATATTCACTGTTATTATATCACTTTTCTTTTGCTTGTATCATGTTAAAATGCCACACTGGAACTTCAGGGAACACTTTTGGTGACGTAAACAAATCATGAAACAACCAGTTTTGTTGAATTGATCATGCACCAATTCAGGTTGTTTCATGAATCAACAGCACTGTTTTATTAAAATAACATGTCGGATTAACTTGCATTGCCTATACATTACATACTTAACAGTTGGCTATCCAAACAAAGAGAGGTAAAAATGCTTTAAAAAGATCTGAAATGGGTTCATGAATTGTACATCACGAAAAGCTAACACTACTTTGATGTTTATCTTACAGGAAGTTAGGCTTGAAAATGCTTGCATCCTGCAATATCGCTCTATAAGTTCATGGAACCTCACATATTTTAAAGGGGTGATGAATTGAGAAATCAACTTTCCCTTGAGCCTTTGATATATAAAAGGTCATGGTAATATAAGAATATCCTGTAAGTTTCAGAGCTGAAAACGTCCTTGTTAGTAAAAGAAAAGCTTTTATAGACACCAGGCCCAGAAAACGAGGCTCTCAAATCAATGACGTACTAGAAGGGTGAAACTCTGCCTCTATGTGTGCTGCTTCTGTAGCCCCGCCCACTGATCGCGTTACTAAGCAATAAACATGCAGAGGATAGCAAGCTAATCGTTTGTTTTTGTTTTGTTTTTTCAATTTAAAGACAGAAGTTCATGACACCTTTAAAGTTAATATACTTTATTTTATTTTAGCTGAATGCACAGATAACTAGAAGCTATTTATAGGTTATTTTACTGTGGCGCTATCAAAATCCTGCTCTGTTTACTTCCTGACACGCTCAAAATACCACCAATGGCTGTTAATGGCAAATATTTGGAGCAGAATTATGTTTTTCTGAACAATCACAGATTTTAGAAAAACTTTTTTAAAAACTATGCCAATTGGAGACAATAGTGTCAATGAAATTATTTTTGTCACCTAAATTTTAAACTGGTAAGCAAATAAGGAATAATACACACAGTTAATGCACAATAAACCCCACTTTATCATCACCCTGTTGAGGTTTACTTTGCACTAATGACCATCTCTGTAAATGATCTGACTGTACATTATCCCATTTATTACACAGCTACTTGCAAAATAAATAAATAAATAAATAAATGGACATGAAAAATTGATTTGAGTATAAATTATTATGTTGTCATGTAAGAAGAAAAAGACAAAAGAGCTTAACAAGAAACTAGCACAGTTAGGAAATCAGTTGTCAATTGTACAGTTCATTTTAAAAAATGCAGAATGATTAGAGCCATTATTCTCCCACTTATCTGTAAGCAACAATCTTGTTTCCTGTCTGTAATCCTCATCAAGCTGTGAGCTGATTGTGTATGCGCAAATATTACAATAACATAGTGACAGTCAAAGCAGGACTTTTCAGGAAATTATTTAACAAACACCAACAGGCAACATTTTTCCAGAAAAAGTTACAATTTTAAACATTGTGGCTTCTTTATGAAAGATTTACAAATTTACAACAAAAACCAGAAATAAAAAAAATACATATACAATTTTCTGACTGAATATTTCAGAGTACAAGGTAATATTGCTTTTAATAGAGAAAAAACGAAATTGCTTTCTGGATTTTTTATTTGAAAAGTCTGTTTCCAAAACAAATGAATGAGGACCTTTGTCTTTAAAGGGATACTTAACCGCTTTTTCATATTAACTATTTTATTCCCTTAACTAAGACCAGTTGATACATATCTCTCTCGAGTGCTGCACTGAATCGCTCTGACGCGCGGTGACGATCTGATAGCATTTAGCTTATAGCCCACTAAGCCACAAAATAAAACATGGTGCTTTTCTAAGCAGGTTTAAAAGGAGAGCTGTAATGTATGGCGGAATAGCACTTTTGAGAGTACTTTGACTCTGCGCAGTAAAAAATCACACCTGAAAAATCCTCTTCCCCTATTGACGGAAATGAGAGGGTGAGGGGGAGATTGGAGGGAGGATTTTTCAGGCATGATTTTTTTACTGAGTTGAAGTACTCTCAAAAGTACTATTCAACCATAAATTATAGCTATCCTTGCCACGTTTTATTTTGTGTCACCATATTTGTTCAACTATTTGTGTAACTGTATGTAAATAGAGAAAACGTGGAGTGATTGGTCAGTTCTAACTTGATTTCTGTTTGGTACCATAGTGAATGAACTGAATAAAAATAATTTATAAAGTATAAAGAAATAAAAAATCCAGTTCATGACACTTTTAAAATGTTCAAGCATTGTGTCTGTTGTATAGCCTGAAAAGGCTCTTAAGCTAAAATGCGTTGGTAATTTTTAGAATTTATTAAAGCTTCCCTTACCAGAAGTATTACTGGGTCCATTTTTTGCACTTTTTATATTGTCTGCTTCCATGCACCTTGTGAGCTGATAAAGTCTTTCCAGATTCTACCTCATGCCAAGTTCACACTGCACGATTTTTAAACTCACCAGATCACAGATTATTTCCCACTGCATGACTTTCTGGGGTATTCAGATGCTGCTGTGCACACTAGTCGTGCAAAGTCTGATTCATTTCCGCAAACCGTTTTTTTTCGGACAGTTCGGCTCAATGAACCGGTTCAAAATGCAGATTCATAGGTTCCTGACGTCCTCATGCAACGATGTCACTGCATTTTTTCAAACAACTCAGTGTTATGCTATATCAAGGAAACATTCAAACAAAGCAATATGTGTCAATTGAAAAAAATCAAAAAGTAATTTACATTAGAGCATTTTGCTGATTATTGCACTTCATTCATTTAGGTAATGGCATTTGTGTGGTCACGGTTTCATTCACGGATATTTTACGTTGGATATGATTGACCAATATTGAGTAGCCTACATCTTGGATTAGATTCCTAAAAGTTTAGCACAAATAGCACACATAGAAAACTTTGTCAGCTGGTGAACCTGCTCATTTACTTGTTTTTTAATCCTCTGTAATACTTTGCAAACTGCGACAGTTGGTTGAACCGGCTCATTCGGTTCTTTTTGAGTTGGACGTGTTACTTCGGCTTGTGCGTCTTGTGTCATAAAACCCAGAACTAACATTCGATTAAGTTTGATTAATGAACCAGCTCGCACAGTTACTTGCTGAGAACCATTGAAAATAACCATTCGTTCAAGAACCAGACATCACTAGTTCACACTGCGCGATAGATCGGCGACAGGAGGTTTCAAATTGCATGTCTTTACAATAGGAAGAAACGCAGATGAGATATGACAAGGAAACAATGCAAGATCACGTATGAGACTGGAATTATTCAAAATAATAGCCCGCAAGAAGCTTGTGATCTAAATTGTCGGTGCGCTGATTTGCAACGAAAAGGGGAAAAAAAGAGAGTTGGAAAAAAAGAGAGGAAAGAGAGTTCGAAGCAAATATATAATTGTGCTGCTGTTACGGCTGGTCAAGCAAATGTTGTGCTTTGTTTCTGTTTTATATAATTGTAATATATATAATAAAATACTGATATTCTGGTCTAGAACTCCTCCCTGATCCTCCCACTGCCCTGTATCTTGCTCTCTCATTGGCTGTAGGTTATCGCCGATGTAATTTTCAGTCAGAACACACAGCAGGAATTTAAATTGCAGACAGGTCCAGATATTTAGCATGCCAAATATCTCACGCCGTGGGTGACTCATCTGCGATTCTCTCAGATCGCTTCTTTGATAATTCACACTACGTGATTGTCACTCACGTGAACGAGCACCGATTTGCCTATGACTTCTGGCATTTGTCATCGATTTCGCAAAACCTAACGCTGACTCCGAGTCAAAATCGGGGCTAAAATCGTGCAGTGTGAACTCGGCATAAGTTTGCAAAAGAAATGTCAGCTTTAACGGGGTGCACACAATGCGCTCCTTTGCTATACTTTTTAATTGTTGGTCAACATTAGACATGCATCAACTGGACATGTTTGCACTTCGTCCTGCATATGCACAAAAATTATGCCGGTGTTCTGTACTATTCCATTGTGCTTTCATCTAGCTGTATTCAACCGCAGGAATGGATCACATGTTGACGACTCCTCACTCTTTTGCATCTCTAATCACTCAACAGTATAGCTTTAAGCACAATAACACACCCAAACATAACTAATGGCACCAATTGAGCCAGGCACAGTCCCATAAACTTGTATGAAACTCAATCATACTTTCCCTGATCCATCAGGGCAGCTTTAGTACTAGATAATGGCTACTGAGTTCAAGTTGTTCTCAAGAAGGTTAGAAATCATATCCAAAAAGTCCCCTTGCTTGAACCATATGGTTTTGACAGTAATGCACATGCAGAAAACTTGAGCTGATCAAGCCTTAAGCACTGAGCACATCAGTGCTATTAAACTCTTCTCCAGTTTCAGGAAGAGATTTTACAGCTCGCTTTCAGCTCAGTGTCATAAGCACAACTTACACTAGCAGAAGCACTTAGGACCCACACCTATAAATGGTATCAAAGATGCACATCTGTGCAATAAGCACAGGGATTGTGCCTCTGTGATGTCTCCATTATTAATATAAACCATATGCCACTGAAGCTGAGGCAACCTGCTTTTCAAATAGTGCAAGTTTTCAAGTGTGCTCTGAGCAACCCTTAGTCTGCAGGTATGGAATGAAATAAATTATTAAAAACTCAGAAAATCACTCTCTCTCTCTCTCTCTCTCTCTCTCTCCATCCATCTGCCATTTTCTCACTCTGTCTGGACATGCTCTGGGCATTACAGGTCAAACATTTACACCTCAGCTCAGACTAACCACAAAACACTCTGCTTCTTTCCGTTCTCTTGCATATGCAAACCTTAATACCCTAACATCATAATATCCCTCACTCTCTCCCATTCTCCCTCCCCCTCCAGTCTCTCACACACACTAAGAGCATTATGAGGTATAGCAAAAGTCATCACACATAATCCCCTTCACTGTGAACTTTGTTCAAATGTAGAGTCATTCAGTTTATTGGTCCATTAAGAATATGCTTTTAATGATCCGTGGAGAACATTCCGTCATAAACAGTAATACTTTAAGCTCAGCATAATGCCCCCGAGCACTGGGTTCCCCGAACATCACTGAATGATCTGAAAGGAGTAGTGGCGAAACCACAACAAAAATGCATGTCATGTAATACAATAAAGCCAGGTGCAATTGCCTAAATTATAATTCCACAACATTGCTGTGTGTGACTGTGTGTGTGTATTATATATATATATATATATATATATATATATATATATATATATATATATATATATATATATATATATATATATATATATATATATATATATATATATATATGCATACATGTAGGCTATATGTATGTTTGTGTGACATATAGGAACATAATGCAATACTCATCATCATTATGTTGATATGCTTGCAAAGCAGCACACAAAACAAAAAGTGGGAATATGCATGCATTAGCCTGTCTATGATTAAAAAAGGGATTGACTATCGATTCACATGCAATTGTAGCTCGACTGATCATAACAATGAAATTATTTGGACATTTCCTCCATAATAACGAGGGAGCGGATGAGGCTTTTACTCCTCGCCTACCTGATCAACATTGCTGTCTGGATCAGGTTTTCATTCGGGTCTCACCGGCTCGGTCCCTTCGTGAAATCATCTATAAGCACCAGAGATATAATCCAGAAGCCCGTCCTCTCCTTTCTGATGTTCACCGGTGCAGGGCTGAACTATAAAAAGCACAAGAGCAGCAGAGGCACTGCGTGTTTCCAGCGCTCGTAAAGAGCTCGCAGGTCTCTCTTTTTGATGATGCTGATGCTGTGTGTGCAGCCGAGCGCGCGAGCATACAAAAGCGCTCGCGCACACACGCACGCACGCAGAGCGGAATATGAGGGGACGGGCTCGAGGCAGGACAGAGCGGCAGCAGCATTGGCGGCGGAGTGACGTCAGGTGCCCCGGAATGAATCTCCGGTTCAGAGAAAATAAATAATTTGGAGGAATTGCATTTGCACATCAGAGACACTTAAGGTAAACGCCCAGAAACCAGGTCAGTCAAATTTGATAGTTTGCAAAGTGTCCGTTCAGGTTCCCTATGCATTCATCTTTAACTTCCTCATTCTAAATAGTTTAACATTTTTTGTTTGTAATAGCTACTGAGACCATACATGGCACTGCTGAGACCATACATTTTTTTTTTTGCAAGGTAGGCTTATATTAAAAATTAATTATTTTTTTAAAGCCTAAAGCAACCTGTATTTAATGTATGTAAACTAATCATTTGAATTAGGGGGACTGTTGTCATTTTAAAGTCCAGTAAATATTTCCTGTTAAGTTTATTTCTGTTCTGTTTAAGTCCAGTTCTGTTTAGGCATATTGCTTCCAAAAACCAGGGGTAAGTTGTCACAGCTGATCCTCCCATTAAATGGCATATTACAGGCTTTTCAGGAAAATATAAACAGCAAAATAATTTTGAAACAAAAAATTATAAATAAATTTAAAACACATTTGACACCCTGTACTAAGAGCACAGTTTAGCCTTTCTGTTCAATCAAGCTCAAAACTGAGATAGGCCTCATGACAGCCTCCTCATGCAGCATGACAACTACCTCTTGGCTAATCTAAAATGTCATTTGAATAATATTAATGTAAAGTACAATATATCAAAATAAACTGTACAATTATCACACACACACACACACACACACACACACACACACACACACACACACACACACACACACACATACATATATATATATATATATATATATATATATATATATATATATATATATATATATATATATAATGCAGAAATTTAATTATATATATCTATATCTGTATCTCTCTCTCTCTCTCTCTCTCTCTCTCTCTCTCTCTCTCTATATATATATATATATATATATATATATATATATATATATATATATATATATATATATATATATATGAGAGAGAGAGAGAGATATTTTAAATATACTGCATGTGCATGATATTATATATATATATATATATATATATATATATATATATATATATATATATATATATATATATATACGTATATATATATATAATATCATGCATCCCTAATATATATATTATATATATATAAAATATATAAAATATTTTGAAGGTGAAGAATGGAATTTCTGCATTATCGAGCTGAATAAAAAATAAATAAAAAAACACTTTGAAACTTCCGAACGTTCCAAACACTAACCCATCTGTCACTGGTCAAAAAAAAAAAGATAGCCCCACCCCAGATGCCACTGGCTGTTGTGTTGTATTTTATTTTATTTAAATAATATTCACAATGGAATACATATTATTATATTCTCTCTTTATATACATGCAAAAAAAATTTTTTTGCAGTCTCAGGAGGAAGCGAAAAATAACGGGGACACTTGTGATGAACTGTTTTAATTAACTGCAGCAGAATTCAATTATATGCAAATTGAGGTGGCGATTTTTCTAGTGGGCTGAATTTGAACAATACACAAAATAAATGCAGAATGAAATTTGTCTCTCTCCTGCTCACCGTCTCTTTCTCACACAAACACTGCACACACACACACGCGCAAAAAGATGTATGCATCATCAGTACCCCAGTTCCCACAGTGATATGTAAATGAAGGCATTAATTTGCTTTAGTTGCAGAAAGTGCTCAGGTAACCACAGACCAAGTAGTCTTTGCAAACAAACACTTGCACGCTCATAATGAAGAGTTCTGGAAACACTGTTTGACCATACAAATGTAAGGTTACATGCATAATGCATCATACAGATAAAAAAATGTTTAGTATGTTAGTGGATAGATGGAAGTATTCGATGCTCTTAATCAGAATGTCAGAGTGAGAGCAGGAGACACTCGACATTTTGCACCAAATTAACACACAGCAAGACACCAGACGCATGCACTCGCACGCACACGACATCGGCGCGCTGACATTTAATTAATCTCGATCTGGCCTTTGAAAATGAAAGAGAAGAATGAGTAACAGAAACTACTATCATCTGTGATCTGTATCCTTGGTGAACTGCTGATTATAGATTATAGAGCGTTCTCCTCCTCTGATTTTGTGTTTTAGATGCTCATACGATTTCTGTGTGTTTTTTTCCCCCGAAAATGGTTGGTGCTCTGTAAGCCTCACACTAATCTGATTTCTTGTGTCAGCACGTGAAAAAGAAACGAGAAAAAAACAACAACCCAACCCATCCCCCAGATATTCATCCTTCCTATCTCTTCCTAACGCAAACACAAACAAACTCATATACACAGACACACACATCGCATGACCAGAGTCAATTTTTTTCTGAGCCAATTAAGTGCAAGAGACATTCTCATATCAACTCTAGCTGACCTTATACTGTACTAAATATAAGCCTGTGAAAAACAACAAATTTAATTGACTTGCAAAAGAAACACACAAAGGGCTTTTAGTAACAGTTCATCTATGTGTGAGCCTAATCTATTCTCATGTTCAGCTGAAGTGACCATAATCAGATATTGCACATATATCCACAATATTGCACACCTAAAAACTCATCTACTCTCTCTCTCTCTCTCTCTCTCTCTCTCTCTCTCTCTCTCTCTCTCTCTCTCTCTCTCTCTCTCTCTCTCTCTCTCTCTCTCTCTCTCTCTCTCTCTCTCTCTCTCTCTCTCTCTCTCTCTCTCTCTCTCTCATTGAGTGATTGCATGTGCACAGTGAGAATCAACTTTGTGAATTAAGTCCAGGGCCAAAGAGACCCCCTAAAAATTCAAAGATACATCCTGTCTTTATTCTCATATTCCAAGAGCCTCAGTTGTGTGTAAATTTGGACATTTCTCCACTTTTACACTAAACTACATTAATTTGGAAAATTTAGTCATACATCCAGTCATTTTTTTGTGGATATATGAAGTCAGTTTCCCTCAAGTTAACCATATCATATTAACCCTCTTGGCCTCTTCAGTCTTCGGAATTTTACGTTTTGAATGAGAATCACTTGGTTTATTATAATATAGTTCATATATATTAAAGGGGTCCTTAATTTATTTCTTTTTTTTTTTTACTTTAGTTAGTGTGTAATGTTGCTGTTTGAGCATAAACAACATCTGCAAAGTTGGGCGAATGACAGAGTATTTCTGTGCCAAATACAAACCTTCCAGATTCGAATACGTTTCAGAATGTTTTTTTCGAGTGTGGGCCTGTGTGAGGTCATAATAGGCAGAATTACTTTTATGGGCTAAACTGTAACTGTACACTGTAAAAAAATATTTAGAAAAAAATTACCTGGTTGCCTTAACATTTTGAGTTCATTGAAATTAAAATTTTGAGTTAATACAATGAACATTTTTTGAGATTCGGCAACCTTTATTAAAAGATTATTAAAAGATTTTGTAAGCATATTGGGTAATTGTGTGTTTTATTTCTGATGATGCAGTGAAACATGCCAAATTGTGCTATTTTCATGATTTATCGCATTTTTATGTGGTTCAGATACAATCATATTTTGAGTTTCTATTTATTAAAAAAAATGTCCTTCATTGTATCAACTCAAATTTTTAATTTCAATAAACTCAAAATTTTAAGGCAACCAGGTTACTTACTTTTTTAAGTTAAACCAACAAAAACCAACACAATTTTTTTTACAGTGTACGGGATGAGTGCATGCATAGTTTGCAGATTGTTTTTCCGGAGCAGCAACAGAGTTCTGTAAGTTTGTTTGTTTGTTCCCGGTCATGAGTCAAAATCGCATGCAGGTGGTGAGTGAAACTGCATCAAATGTCTGTGTTTTGTTGGCAGTCGGTGCGTAACTGCGTAACTGCTAAACAACTCAGCGGATCTATCTTTTATAAATATGATCAAACTAAAGACTCTTCGGAGATATGAAAGATGCAATACTACTCTATAGGTACTTCAAGGGTTAGTTCACCGAAAAATGAAATTGATGTAATTAATGACTTTAATGTCGTTAATGTCGTTCCACACCCGCAAGACCTTCGTTCATCATCGGAACACAGTTTAAGATATTTTATATTTTAGTCTCAGAGCATATGCAGTCAATGCCCACTTCACTGTCCATGTCCAGAAAGGGAATAAAAACATCATCAAAGTCGTCCATATGAGACATCAGTGGGTTGATTAGAATCTCTTGATTAGAATTTATTCAGCATTGTCCTCTCTTCTGTGTTTCTCCAAAAAGATTTAAACGGTTAATGAATCAGTGAATCGATCAATGCTTCGGGTCGCCAATGTCACATGATTTCAGCAGTTTGGCAGTCTGATGCAATCCGAACATGGATCCGACCTGCTGAAATCACGTGACATTGGCGACCCGAATCATTGATCGATTCACACCGTTTTAATCTTTTTGGAGGAACGTGGAAGAGAAGAATGCTGAATAATATCATAGTTTTTGATATTTTTGGACCAAAATGTATTTTCGATGCTTCAAGAGATTCTAATCAACCCACTGATGTCTCATATGGACTATTTTGATGTCCCAGAGCATATGAAGTCAATGCCCACTTTAGTGTCCATGTCCAGAAAGGGAATAAAAACATCTAAAATATAAAATATCTTAAACTGTGTTTTCCGATGATGAACAGAGGTCTTACGGATGTGGAACGACATTGGGGTGAGTCATTAATGACATAAATTTCATTTTTGGGTGAACTAACCCTTTAAGTTGAAGATTGGCTGAAACTGTGTCGCCCCCCTCCTGGGGTGGTGACATCACAAACCCCAAAGTTCAGTAGCCTCACTCACTGATTCGAGCATGACAAATAGTAGTAGATAAATAACAGACTTGACGTCAACACTGAACCGAGCAACTAAGCAATAAACATGCCTTTGAAGAGTGCTAAATGTTGTGCAGTGCCAGGTTGTGGAAAAACACAGTAGCTGCATTGGATTTGCAGAGTCTTAAATTAAAGCACGATGCTGTGCCTTCCTTCTATATCAGATCCGACAGGAATGGCATAACACACTTATGTGAGTAAAAAAAAAGTTTTTACTGTGTCACTATTGCTTTGTTACAGATCATTTGATATGTTTGGATTATATGTACATGTTTAATCTTTGTCATAATTCTAAACAGGCATTAAAGCTATTTTCTTTTTAAATTATCCTTTAGTTGCCATAAGGAAATTTACTATAGTTATTGCATATTGCATAGACTCAAGAGTTTAACTAGTATTAGTAAAATGTGTTTACAAGTAAAACCATGCTCCTTAAAATAAATAATAAGTAATAATAAACTGGAATTTTTAATAAAAATACCAAAACATGAAGAAACAACAAAAACAACCCCAATAAAAGTTTATATCCCCCAATATTTAATACGGTAATAGTAATATTTATAATAAATACATTTCTACCAAAGTACCATATTCATGCAGTGTAAATAAGGGGTAAGATAAACCCTTTTCTGGGTGTGGCAAAATGGCTCAATAGCGCTACCTACAAAATTTCAGTTAAGCACCTTTAACACTACAATACACATAGTTTTTGCCATTTCCAGACATTAACAAACTCCTTCTAGAGATTTCATTAGATAAACATGAGATTTATGTTAAAGCTACACTGTGTGATATTTTCCCCCATCTAGCGGTGAAAAGGTATATGACCATCTAGTGAATAATAGTTACTGTTCCTCTCCATTCTGATTTCATTTTAACTCCTACGGTGGCCGATTTAGTCCAAGATTAACATGGCAATCCCCCTCTTCACATTCGACACGGTGCCACCACGAGGGTTAAAACGTGAAAGGCGAAGCTTGAATTTACGGATATGTCCCTCTTTGGCTAATGTACTTTCAAGATGGAGGGGCAACATGGCGACCAGCATTCGAACCCCTCACCCGTATGTATTTTCAATGGCATATTATAAACTTACAAGAATACTTTATTACTTGAAAGAAGTAAATATACATTAATGAGCACATATATTTTTGAAAGAACTAAGTGTTTTTAGCTAAGAATAAACTAAAAAAGTTACACAGTGTAGCTTTAAATTGAGAAGATCTTTAGTTTTTGCTGAATGTGTGGCAGCCTGACAAAATTCTGTTTCTATTGTACGCCATGAAACAGTTATATTAGTCCTGGCCTGAAGTAGGGATCTTCGTCTGGGATTGCAATATATTCTCTGTTCTTCTCAGATAAAATTTAACTGGTCCAATCGATTGGACCAGTTCAATTCGATTGTTAAGCCGCGAGATAAAGTTGTATGCAAGCTATGTAAGATTCAGTTAGCATACCATGCCTCATTTTATTTAATGTTAAACAGAAACATTACTGAAGTGTAGGCTAATGTACTGTCCGAATAGATATTGCATGAATAAAGGATAAATGCCCTGGCTTCCACTGGTGTGATTATTTACCATTTCATGTCAAGGAAAAGTTTGATGTTTACCACAGCACAGCTCGCTCGGAGCGTTCAATATGCTGTAAAACTTAAATTAATATTAATAATATTTGTTTCAATCACTGAATGAAGCCTGCTATATTTGGGATAAGATTTGCGACCTTAAATTGCTTGCACAAAACTCTTGATCAGCACTTAATGTTTGTTCATTTAAACTGTTATGGGCAGAGAGTGTGAGGATGAGGGCGAGAGAGAGTGAGGTCTACGGTATTGGCCATTAGTTGATTTACTTGTTTTTATGTAATTCATTGTCAAATATGTTTAAATTTAAATAGACTTCCAATACAAGTAGTTATGTCTGTTTGTACAGTCCCTGACAAAAGTCTTGTCGCTTATCTATTTTCTAGAAACACCTGATATTAACCTGACTTTTAATTAATTAACTGGTGTTAGAAATAGCTCATATGAAAAGCTAAAACCCTCCCAAATGATGTTTAATGCACTGAAATAAATAATTTTCATAGAAAAAAATATTTATCATTTAATCACGACAGAAAGGTCAAATTTTGGCAAGAAAAAAGTTTTGTCGCCTATACAGAAATTAAACAAATTTACAGCAAATACAAAAATACGTCAGCAAATTAAGTTGTGGTGCTGTGAGATTCAAATTTAGTGTCTTGTATGACTTCCATGAGCTTGAAGGACTGCATCCATGCGGTTTGGCAAGGATTCATACAATTTATTGATGAAGTCATCAGGAATAGCTAAGAAAGCAGTCTTGCATGCCTCCCAGAGTTCATCAATATTCTTTGGTTTCGTCTTCCATGCGTCCTCTTTCATCCTACCCCACATTTGCTCAATGATGTTCATGTTTGGTGACTGGGCTGGCCAATCCTGGAGCATCTTGATCTTCTTCGCCTTGAGGAACTTTGATGTGGAGATGAAAGTATGCGATGGAGCACCGTCCTGCTGCAGAATTTGGCCTCATTTATGGTTGGGAATAAGAGGTAGCTAAGATTTCTTGGTATTTTAGACTATTGATGTTGCCTTCCACCCTGCAGATCTCTCGCACACCCCCATACTGGATGTAACCCCAGACCATGATTTTTCCGCCACCAAACTTCACTGTTTTCTGGGTGAATCTCGGATCCATTCTGGCTCCAGTAGGTCTCCTGCAATATTTACGGCGACTGTGGTGTAATTCAACAGAAGATTCATCTGAAAAATCCACCTTCTGCCACTTTTCCTGCGTCCATCCTTTTAGCAGGCTGTGGGCCTTGGCAAATGCCACACGGTTTTTCAATTGTCTTTTGTTTAGTGCTGGCTTCTGGGCACTGATTTAACCATGGAGGCCATTTCGAGAAAGAATCCGACAAACTGTTCTGGTTGACACAGGGACTTCAGGTGACCAGGTCTCGTGGAGCTCTGCTGCAGTGGAAAATGGGCTGGCCTTGGATTTTCGAGCCAACAAACGGTCCTCTCGAGCAGTTGTCTTGCGGGGTCTGCCTGACCTGGGCTTGTCAAAAACGTCTCCAGTCTCTTCAGATCTTTTTTTTATCCTCTGTACTTGACACTGAGACACATTGAAGGTGTCTGCCACATCAGCAGTGGATCTGGTCTTCAGCCTCATGATAATCAAAACTTTAGTCTCAGGGTGAATCTTAGGCATGTTTGCAGAGGTCTAGTTGCAGTTGATGTGAAGGTCTAGCGTACTGGGGTTCTTTTTATACACACTTGAGACCTAATTGATCCATTATTAGTCACAGGTGAAGCTCATATGACAAGGTGGCAACACTTATGTCTTTGCAAAAATTGACTCAATGGGCTTTACCAAGCTGTGAATATTAGAATACTTTTTGAAAGTTTAGTTTTTCACTGAAACATTATCACAAAAGCTGGTGGGATTAAAATGAGCCGTTTCTTGTAAAAAAAATCTTGATTAGAAATATATTTCAGCGGCACTTTAGGTAAATTTGTACACAAGCGACAAGACTTTTGTCAGGGACTGTATACATTTTTCCTGTTATTGACGTAATGCGCATCATTGAAAAAATGCGCACCCAGATAAATATTTGAATATTCGTCTTTTTTTTAAAGGGAATATTCAAACGTCATTTTTGAAAAAAATTGACAGCCCTACTGTATACGCTAGTGATAAAGTTAACGTGGTAACACTATACACTAATCTTTTGTAGATGGTTTATAACGGTGTCTGTTACTTTAAAAAAAACTTCTTGTAACAGTTATTACACTGCATAGATAACGTTTACGTAGAAGCCTACATTTACAGATAAAAAGTTTTTATTGGCATTAGCTGTAACATCAATCTGTCAATGAACTAACGTATACATGAGTAAACACATAGCATTCGTATCTCACTACGCTAACCTTACCCTGCCAGTACATACAAAGAAAGATCAAAGAGACATTACATTAACCAACAATTCAGAAATGTCCAGTTCGAGCCTTAATTGTCGAATTTCGTTTTATCTTGTTCTTTGTCAGACTCTGGTTCAAAATGATACGGTTGCACAGATGTGTCCTGTCCATTCTTTCCCCTCCACTGTTGTCAAGGCAACTCTCCACGTGTTGCTCAAACCAGCCCACAGAACAGAGGGGCGGGGTGAGCAAAGCTCATTAGCATTAAAGACACATGCACTGAAATGGGTTGGTGAAAACAGAAAAGGGTTTTCTTTCAAAAAAATAACTAGAGAATGAATTAAAATTTGTGTTTTCTTACCATACTAATGAGAATTTTTAATTAAAGCATATTACAAAGTTTTCATTTAAGAATCATAGTAACTTAAAATGTCATTATGACCCCTTTAACGCTTTTCAATGGAGAGTGGCCAGACTCTCTGTACAATTGAAATTTGTGACATCTACATAATAATAATAATAATACATTTTATTTATAATGCACTTTATATTAAACAAAATCTCAAAGTGCTACAGAATTAAAAACAATCAACAACAATAAATAAATAAGTGCCAATATTCAGTTAGTCATAGCAGCACCTGCGGTCAACAGGAAATGTCATATTTTACATAGTGATTCACTCCGTGAAACACATTAAAATATGCCATGATATACAAAACAGAAACACGTTAAATCATGCAACACTTGGCTAAGTGTTAATGAATGCAATCAACGGCACAAAGGAGGAAGTTGTTTTAGCTCAGGCACAATGCCCAGTGAACATATCTACATAACAATTTTCAGTTAAAGTAATAGTGCCACCCACTGGCAACAGGAAGTGAGGTGTTTAACACTGTAATGTACTTCTAGCAATAAAATATGCAAATGTGTACTAAACAAGCTAGAAACATTCTGCTCGCTTTCGTGAATTCTCTCATTAGGAAAGGCACAATGCAAGTATAACATTCATTATTCAGTTTGGATCTATCTATCTATCTATCTATCTATCTATCTATCTATCTATCTATCTATCTATCTATCTATCTATCTATCTATCTATCTATCTATCTATCTATCTATCTATCTATCTATCTACAGAGTGGTTTGATTCACAATTGTCCATCTGACGGTAAAGTTAAAATGTGCATTCTTAATAAACTTGTTGCTAAGGTTTAAGTAAATGTTTAACTGTCCATCTAAACTTTCCATCTAAAAAATAATTTACAACAACTGCAAACTAATGAATTGAGTTTTTTATTATGATGCATTGATGCATAGATCTCAATTTTAACAATGAAAAGTAATATACAGTCATGCGTGCGACAGGATTAATGTGCATATTTCTGATCTACTGTCTTAATATATTCTTAATCATAATTTAGTTTGTTTCTATTAATATTGAAGGCTATATGCTTAAAGGTGTCATAAACTGGCTTTTTTTTTTATATACTGTTGTCTGAGGTCAACTAATGACGTTTGTGTGGTTTTTACATTCAAAAACATCCTAACTAATAAGCAATAGGCTAATAAGTAATAGGCTAATAAATAATTTTTCTACACTGGTTTTGAGGCTCTCTTCTGAACGCTAGGTTTTGATGGGCATGCCACACTGGGGACTTGGAAGTAAACGCCCACAGCTAGGTTTGCATATTTAATGAGCTCCAGCTCCAGCTGTCAGTTCAGTTCACATGAGGGAGGGGTTGTTTTGAAAGCGATTTTCTCGAACACAGGACTCATAAACGTCTTTATCAAACAAACACAATGATTTATTTCTCATCCACCCGCGATTGATTGGACTATTATTTTAGTATTACATAGCCCGCACGATCGTGTATATGTGTGCGTGCAAACAACGTACACACCCATACACTTGCGCATGCACCCTTCAAATGTCACGTCAAGAGAGAGAGAATATTAGCCTAGAAATCTCTCAATACACTTCTGAGCTGTAAAAGCCAAACTCTGGTCAGGCCAATTATATCGTGTATAGAGTCGGTGGGCGGGGCTTAACATAATGATGGCTGAGTTGCGCTTGCGTGCTATTAGTAAACACAGAGGCTGTCAAACGGAGGTCTTTCGAATCGGCTTTGACTGCGACTCGGGAAGACTTGGAGTTAAACTTTTCTCTGAGAAAAGAACAAAGGACGGCACTGAAGTCATTCTTAAAAAGGGCAGTGGTGGAGTTTTGCCGACCGGATACGGCGAAAGTTTAATCTGTCAACTAGCTCCGTTTCACGTTGCTCTGGTTGGTGTAGCGCTATCCTATTGCGTGCAGAGGGAGTTTGAAAGACAACCGTTTATCCCGCCCCTCGGATTGAGCCCTGTCAATGGTGAGTTTCTAGACCAAACATCTTGATGTGGGTCTAGCTTGTCAGGCTAAGAGAATAGCAGAGCAAGAAAGGAATATTACGAGACTCATCTGCCTTTGAATCAGGATGTTGAGCTTTGCGAGCCCTGGCCCATACATGTCCAGCGTGCTAAAACTATGTTCTGTTAGACACGTACAGATAAGCAAAACGATCTATAATGCAATACTATTACATATAAAAAACATGTTACGTTTTATTCACTTAAGTGTGTAAAACGTCACTTAAATGAGTAAAATTCTTAAAACACTTAAGTGAGTAAAAGTGAGTTAATTCCTGTCGGATCCAATATAGAAGAAACAGCGTTGTGCTTTAATCTCAATATGTCTACAAATCCAGCGCCCACTGAAACTTTCAAACGATTTGATAAGTGACGTGGTCTGAAGAAATATACATGCCAACATTTATTTATAGCCATAGCGCCACCAGCTGGTAGCAGGAAGTGTGGCAATTACAAATGACTGACGTAGTTCTCGTATTTTTATATACTTAAATGCATATTGCCCACCAGAGCAATGGGAGAGAATGCTGCCTGCATTGAAAGTGCGACATTATTACATTAAACGACTATATATAATGTTGAATATAATGTATAATGATGCAACAGGGGAATATTTGTGGGTCCTACTAATAATAATGCACAAATAATAATATTATTATTTTAATAATAATAATAAAAAGGTTTTTTTTTTAAACTTCCGTGAGTTTCATGACATTCCAATCGTGACACGAGTGTATCGTTACACTTCTATTTTATATACATACATATATTTGATTTATTTCTGTGATGGCGAAGCCGGATTTTCAGTAGCCATTACTTTAGCCATTAGTCTTCATTGTTTTTAATTAATTTGACTCAATTTTAATTAAATAAATGAATACATTTAATAACATTAAATTGTATTTAAATTTTAATAATACGATATGATTATATAATAATATTATATAATATGCAGCCATATTTTACCTTTTTAACTTGTGCAAAATCTTAGAACGTGCGTTATTTTCAAATCTACAACTAAATTCCATTTTGTTGTTGGTTTGTATAGCTCCATGTGGCCAATGCCATTTAGGCTTACTCCTGGGGCAAAAATGATCTAGCCAGTCTAGTTCTTCCTTTGACACTATATGGAAGAACTGTTCCGCTTTCTACCTTGAAATCATAGCACTGGCATGGTTGGATACATAATATGGATGATTTCTATCAACAAACTGCAAACTAAGACTTGAGGTTATAAATTACGCTTATTAAATGCATCAGTGTGTTCTTACCTTTTAATGTCCCACATGCTGCTGGTCAGAGTTAAGGAAGCTGATATGAGACAAAAAGAAGAACATTTTTTTAAACATCTTTTGGCTTTTAAAATGTTAAAATATCAGCCTCCAGAGGAGGGCAGCAGCAGTCTCACAGCATGTGATAATGCCTAATAATCAACAGTAAAATGTGTGCCAATAAACAGAAGAGGATGAGGCTCTACTGCGACTGCTTTCTCCAATGGTTTATTTACACATTCTATTTATAGATGAGCAATGTCGAATATACAATATTCATCTATCACTTTAATGCACTACCAGATTCATAAGTACCACCTCTAATAAAGAGATAGAGAGAAAGGAGAGTGAGAAAAAGAAAGGGATAGTTATTGAGCGACTGAGAGGAGAGGGGAAAAACGATCTAATGCATCTAATGCAGCTCCTGTTTAGCACATTAAAACAGACAGACGCGAACACACACACACACACACACACACACACTAGGAGGGTGAGAGAGAGATGAGGAGTGAATCAAGAAGTGAACGAAAAAAATAGAGAGAGGGGGTAACACAGATGGATAGAAAGAGAGGAACAAGAAAGGAAGAGAGAGAGACAGGAGAGCGAGAAAGAAAACCAACACAGGAAGAGGGAGAGACAGAGAGTGAGAGATGAGGTAAGTAAGTATTTTTAGTGGATTACATCTTCAGTGTCAGAAAGAGTTGGATGCATCTGTGAGTAGTTCTCAATAATGCAGCAGTGTATGCACTATAAAACACACACGCACTCTAACGCGCTAAATCCGCTGAGGTTTTATGGTCATATACAGTATTCATGTGCGTGTTATTTGCTGCAAGGCTTGACAGCAGCTGGTCAGCGAGAAGCTTCTTCAGGAACAACTGTGTGAGAACACAGGAAGAGGAAAACAGGGATGTGGGGAATACAGAGAGGCATTTGTACTTGCATATGTAGAAAGGGGAGCAGTCTAAAGCGCCTAACTGGATCTGTTCCAAATCATAATGAGCTGCCTGAGGCCTCATTTTAAGGCATCATACATGTCAAGGTTGTTCCACATGGCTGTGCACCTTCTGATATACCTAGTTTGGGGCTAAATTGTTAAGCATGGATCATTCACAGAGAATGGTAGCACACAATGAAAAGCCATTCCTTCCTAATATTGTGTTGATCCCCCTTTTGCTGCTAAAACAGCCCTGACGCGTCGAGGCATGGACTCCACTAGACCCCTGAAGGTCAAGTCAAGTCAACTTTATTTATACAGTGCTTTTTGCAATGCCGATTGTTTCAAAGCGGCTTCACAGTGTTAACAGAAAAATAATGCAATGTACGGCAGCTCTTGAGAAAACGGTGATGTCATCTAGCTCATTTAAATTATCATATAGTGACAATGTGGGCAGATCAGTAATTTATTTGATATAGTAAATTTAGTTTAGTAATTTGGAAATTTATTTGAAAGTTTAGTGTCCCCAACTGAGCAAGTCAAGCCAATGGCGACAGTGGCAGAAGGTGTACTTTTGTATCTGGCACCAAGATATTAGAAGCAGATCCTTTAAGTCCTGTAAGTTGCAAGATGAGGCCTCCATCGGAGTTGTTTGTTCAGTACATCCCGCAGATGCTCGATTGGATTAAGATCTGGGGAATTTGGAGACCAAGTCAACACTTCAAACTCGTCGTTGTGCTCCTCAAACCATTCCTGAACCATTTTTTCTTTGTGGGCGCATTATCCTGCTGAAAGAGTCCATAGCCCCCAGGGAATACCGTTTCAATTAAAGGGTGTACATGGTCTGCAACAATGCTTAGATAGGTGGTACGTGTTAAAGTAACATCCACATGAATGGCAAGACCCAAAGTTTCCCAGCAGAACATTCCCCACAGCATCACACTGCCTCATTCGGTTTCGTCTTCTTCCCATAGTGCATTATGGTGCCATGTGTTCCCCAGGTAAAATGCACCCGGCCATCGACGTGATGTAAAAGAAAACGTGATTCATCAGACCAGGCCACCTTCTCTGGTGCTCACTGTTGGCACATTCGGCAGTGGACAGGGGTCAGCATGGGCACCCTGACTGGTTGACTCCATACGCAACAAACTGCAATACACTGTGTATTCTGACCTTTCTATCAGAACCATCATTAACTTCTTGAGCAATATGAGCAACAGTAACTCGTCTGTTTGATCAGACCACACAGGCCAGCCTTCAATCCCGATATGCATCAGTGAGCCATGACCCTGTCACCAGTTCACCGCTGTTCCTTCCTTTGACCACTTTTGATATATACTGACCAATGCAGACTCAAAACAGCCCACAAGAGCTGCAGTTTTTGAGATGCAATGTGCCCAGTCTTCTAGCTATCACATTTTGGCCCTGGTACTTGCTCAAATCCTTACGCTTACACATCAACTTTGAGGACAAAATGTTCACTTGCTGTTTAATTTATATCCTTTATATAATGTGTTTTTTCTGGAATTTTTGGTTGAAAATCTGTCTCTATCCATTACAATAAACCTATAACTTACCATAAAAAATTATAGAGCCTTCATTTCTTTGAAAGTGAGCAAACTTAAAATCAGCAGGGGATCAAATTATTATTTTCCCCACTTTATAAAATAATTGTAGGTCGGGTCACTTATGAGTTTTACGAGCTGCTGCTGCTGCTGCTGCTGCTGCTTTAAAGCATTCCAAAACAGTCTCTTATGATTTAGAAAGCTTTAGGCTCACTAGGGTTTGGACAGAGACAGTATGTGTGAAAGTGTGAGAATACAAGCAACTTACATGTGCTAAAATGAGTTTAAACTGAGTCTAAACTCAGATGTCTCTCGCTGGGTGAAAGAAGGACAGACTCCACAGGACTCTCCTGAAAGATGAAAAACTCATTAAACACACACACACACACAGCCCTTTGAAATCCTTCTCTCTCAAACATCCACACACCGAAAGCACGAGTTAGGATTTTACTGTTTTATGTTTTTTTCAGTCTAGTTTGGAAACGGCTGACTCAGGTATTCTAGCACTAAAGCTCTGAGATCAACAGACATCTGTCTGAATATGAGTGTCTTACTGTGAGCTGGTCCCTTTAGCAAGATGGAATGAAAATGTGTCTATTTTTAGACTTTTTGTATATGCATGACAGAAAATCGTCCAGTACTCCAGTGTATATATACCATTTAAGAGTTTGGGGTCAGTCTTTTATTTTTTTAATTCAGCAAGGATTTATTAAATTGATCAAAACTAAGTGACAGTAAAGGCTTTTATAATGTTACAAAACATTTCTTCTTCATATAAATTCCATTCTTTTGAACATTCTATATTCATGCAAGAATCCTGAAAAAAATGCATTTTTAAAAAGAATTTGATGAAAATAATAAATTCTTAAGCACCAAATCAGCATAATAAAATGATTTTTTAAGGATCATGTGTCATTGAAGACTGGAGCAATGATGCTGAAAATTCAGCTTTGCCATCACACAAATAATTTTAAAAAGTATATTAAAATAAAAACAATTATTTAAAAGTGTAATATTTTATTATTTATTACTGTTTTCACTGTATTTTTTATCAAATAAATGCAACCTTGGTCAGCATAAGAGGGATAAGAAACATTAAAGATAAAAAAAACCTTTCCAACCCACTTTTGGATGGTACACTGTAACAAATTATTTATAAAAAAATGTTACCTGGTTGCCTTAAAATTTTGAGTTCATTGAAATTAAAAATATTTTGAGTTAATACAATGAACATTTTTTGAGATTCGACAACCTTTATCAAAATATTAATTAAAAGATTTTGTCAGCACATTGGGTAATTGTGTGTGTTTTATTTCTGATGACGCAATGAAACATGCCAAATATCGCTATTTTCATTATTTATCAAATTTTTTTATGTGGTTCAGATACAATAATATTTTGAGTTTCTATTTATTAAACAAATTTCCTTCATTGTATCAACTCAAATTTTTAACTTCAATAAACTCACAATTTTAAGGAAACCAGGTTACTTACCTTTTTAAGTTAAACCAACAAAAACCAACAACAATTTTTTACAGTGTAGTATACTTGTAAACTGTCAGTGCTGTCACTGGGCAGTACCCTAAGGTTCAAAAGTAAAAAGGTACTAATATGTACCTTTAAAGTACTAATATGCATCTTTAAGGTACAAAGATGTGTCTTTTCCCTTTTGTAACTTAGGGTACCACACCATTAATAGCGCTGTACCTTTTTTTCTGAGTGTATTTTTAATGTGTTTGTGTATGGTGCACTGCAAAAAAAAAAAAGAAAGAAAGTTTCTTCCTCAGTATTTTAAATTATCTAAACACCTTCTTAAATCAAGAAAAATATACTTGAGAAACAAACTGACTGGACCTAATTTATATTAGGTTGCCTTAACTACTATACTAACATTGTAATTAATAATTTGATACAATGCACTTATTGTGTACATACATGTTTTTACATTGTACTTAGATTTAAAACCTGATATACCTGCTATATAAAAACAAAATACCTGCATGTAATTACGTCTGTAATTAATTTCTGTAGTTACATTTGTAATTACACAGTTGGCACTTCCCTTACACCTAACCCTACCCTTAAACTCACCCCTCCCACCACACCTGTCCATAACTCTACCCATATCTCACCTCAATATCATAGAATTTGAACACAGTAAGTACATTGTACTTATTTTTTGATGTAAGTACATAGTACTTAAGCCACCTAATATAAAGTGGGGCCAAGTGACTTAATATATTCTACACACAGAAAAATAGCGTGTCAAAATTGTACCTTTAGCTTGTCGCTGGGGCAGTACCCTTAAAATGGCATCTTTGTACCTTTTTTACTCCTAAAAGGTGAATATGAGTACCTTTGAGTACCAATGCGTACCTTAAGGTACTACTATGAACCTTTTTGTGGTAAAAATGGTACAACGTTGTTCTTTAAAGGGTACTGCCCCAGCGACAAGCTGTTGTACCCCTTAAGGTACAATTTTGACACCCTATTTTTCTGTGTGTAAGAAAGAAAAACATCAACCTTTTTTTTAATGTAGTCTTTACATATCTGCCAATGTGGTCAGAAAATTAACCCTTTTAGTTAAGTTTATTCTTCTGACCCCACTGGCAGATATCTGTTCTTGTTTTGAAGCTTAAACTAATAACTTAATACATTTTTCATCTCAAGTAAATATATCTTGATTTAAGAATGTTTAGACATGTTCTAGAAACGAGACAAAAATACTGAGATTTATTTGATTTATTTTTTGCAGTGTGGGGCCCAAACATTCACTATAGTAAAAAGACTCTAAATGATTACAAAACGTGATTATAATAGTGTAATTATAAATTATATTATCAGCATAACAAATTTTGATGTGTGAAGTTTTTGATGTTCTTTTGCACTCAAGCTGACGTGCAAAACATGATCTGTGCTTCCAGCATGATTTAAGAATGTTCCAATGAGCATCGTATGTGCTTCAATGGGAGCAAGAACAGCTGACCTTTGCTGAAAATTCAATTATGGACCCTATTTTATAATGTATTTGCAAACATCTGGATAGGATCTGTTTTTAAATGAGGAACACAGATGTGAGAGATCACGCTCCTGTGTGAGATTTCATGGCTGATGTTTTGTGTGTTTGTGTGTGTGTGTGGGGGGGGGGGGGGTAAGAGCAGAAAGGTGTGAATGCAGTAAGAACATGTGGCCACTAGGCGGTGCTGTTCACTTTCATTCATTATCAACAGTATTGATTATGAACTGGTTGTAAAAAAAAATGTACCTGGGGAATGTGTAGGGAACATAAATTCAGCATTGGTTAGTTATTACAAAATATATATACAATACATGATCCGTAGGGTCTAAAAATGCAAATTTCTGAGTGAGACGGTATATAGACTGAAGAGTCTAAAACAGTCAGCCCTTTGTGTGTGTGTGTTAGTGTGTGTGTTTGAGAGAGAAAGACCGAAAGGGTTTAGTGAGAAAAAGAGAGAAGACATTTCACCCCCCTCACTGAATGGAGGTTTTATTGATCTCAGTGGACATCAGCGCCTTCCAGCATGGCCTTGCACAGAAAGGCACATTAAAACGTCTAAACAGTGTTAGAGCGTTGAATATGAGACAAGACAAGCCTTATCTACTGGCTATGAAAGAAAAGGGGAAAAAGTGGCCTTTTTATGTTTTAAACTGCTCTGGATAGGCGTTCTTCATATTTAGAGAAGACAAGCCTACTGTAAATGAAACAACTGAATACTATAGTTTTCATGCCAGGCCCAGAAGGAATCTGCTGACGTGTTTTTTTTTTTTTTCTGTGCTGATCTTAGTGGATTTAAGCATAGTAAAATGTGTTAAATGGAGCTGATAGTACTACACTTTCACTGATAGCTGAAAGCATTTTCAAATTATGCAAATATGCAAAATATTTCCTAAACAAACACACAAGAAGCTGCATAAGTGTAGACGGGTGTTCCTATTCTGTGGAGTTCTGTGCAGATTCCATTCGTGACTGTTCAAATATCTTATAATTAAAACAGTTTCTGGTTCAAAAAATGCAAATATTGATCTTTGCCATGTGCCACATTTCAGGTATCACCTCTCATTGTCACTCTGTCACCTTGCTTGTTAGGCTTTTCAAGCTGTCAGAAATACTAATGTGAAGATCTCACTTACCTCTCTGTTCTATTTGAGTCAGTCTGGAAGAGAGAGAGAGAAAGAGAGTGAGCTGAATACAGTCATCGAAAATGACAGCATTACACCAACACTTCATTATCATGCAACTGTTTTCCAGACAAAGGATCAAAAATGCAGTCTCCATGAACTGTGGTAATATCGGATGCTCTGTCATAGTTGATGTAACACAGTGATTCCCAACCAGGGTCACAGATACCCAAGAGAATACTTGGAATGTTTTAGATTTTGCTTTTTTAAACCTGTCAAAACATGAATTATGACTTTGAAATAAAATATCTTAGGGCTATCAAATTATTAATAATATAATGTTTAAACAAGTTCTGCAGATACATTTTTCTGTTGTTTTTTACATTCTAGGCACGTTCCCATTGCCTGCATCCATGGGGGCCCAATTGCAATGAAAAGAAATAATATTTTTTAAGTATTATTATTTCCCTCTAATGGTAAAACAATGTAAGACAATTACTATCATCTAAATATCGTGCAGAAACCTCGTATATCCATATTTAGTTTGCCTTTTTTTTTTTTTTTTTTTTTTGCAGTGCACCATGCACAAATGCATTAAATACATGTATACTAACCATTCAAAAGTTTGGGGTCAAAGGATTTTTTAAATGTTTTATAACTGTCAGTTAACGATTATCCTAAGTATATAGGAATGATATTAGTTTAAAATACAGAAAGCTTACTATAAAATGTGTACGAAAAGACATTAGAGCATCATAAAAAACAATTAAATGGAATTTCTTCCACTTGATTAATTGTTAATTAAAAAATAAGTAAATAATTAAACCTCATTAATTTGTTTGATTTATAACTGAAATATTTAGACATTTAACACTTAATATAATTACATTAAAGGTGATTACGAATACAGAGTAAGTAAATGTGTATAAACTTTGATTTAATTGCTTATCTGTATGCTATATAAACTAACTGACATTAATTGTGATTATAACATGGTTGAAACAACATTTATCATAATATGATTTTGTAGGAATTGTAATCAGATGCTAAAGATAGTACCAATGGGATTACTTGCGGTCCTAAAGGAGACCCGATTTCAGGGGGGCCAATTTGTCACTACACTGTTTCTGCTTGTTTGCAAGGGTAAAAAAAGAACTGGTCGTTTGAATCATTTATTTTCTCAAGAAACTCTTATACTGTCTTAGTCTAGCATTAATTGCCGTTGAGTCATAGTCAATAGGCCGTTAGTACTTTCATCTTTTATTCAATAAAAGATTTTGGACAAATTACAATAAACTTTATAACATGTAAGGTGTTGAAAACATAATGCAATACACTTGCCTTATGTTCAGTCACTCATATGGCGGACAAAACATGTATCACTGTAAAATTGAATTAGTTAGATTTACTTTTACAAAAGAATGCAAACCGATTGGCTTTAAAAAAAAACAAGTGAAATAGGATTAGTATGTTGTGCTAACAAATGCTTAGTTAGTATATCTTACTTACACTAAAAAAGACTCTAACACTAAGATTACTCTCAATAGAGAGTAATCTTTAATTTACTTTAGATTTACTCTTGACTTAGTATACCAGTGTTTACGAATTTAGAAGTCTGTGTTTGAGACAAGTATGATCAACTGCAAGATATTATTACAAATATAGAGTTATTATATCAAGCCAATTAAAGTTTAACAAGGTGTTTATGACATAAGCGTTAGCAATACAATTGCAAATGATCATTATACAACATGAAGGGAAGAATTACATAGGTTGCTTTTAAAAGGTGAATTAATTTCTGACTAAAACATTAACTATAATTAATCATTCAGACATAAGCCATAGGTCAACTTTTAAAAGCAACCTATTCATTACTTATCTTCCTTTAAAACCAAATAACTGTGATTTCTTGTTGCATCGCTGCATCATTAGGAAGATTATTATAATAATATGAATGTTCCAAGTGCCCAAGCAAAGGAAACACTGATCACCATAATGGTGAGTGGGTTTGGTGTTTTTTTGGGGTTTTTTTGGCTTAAAAAAAAGGGCATTCAAACCAATCAATTAATCTTAACTTGGGTTTCCAGAGTAAACAAGTAGCATAGATAGATTTTTACAATTAAGTTAAGGCAATAAGTAAAGTTCACTCAAACGTGTTTAACACAATGTTTAATGGGGAAAACATTAAGTGATCCCCCCCCCCCCTTTTACTGTAAAATGGACATTTGAGGTTTCTGCCTGACAGAGACGTATTAGTATTAAATTGATCAAAAACGACAGTAAAGACATTTACATTGTTTACATTTCTATTTCAAATAAATGAAATAAAGCAAAATAAACATTATCATGATTTTCACAAAAATAATAAACTACACGATTAATTGTTCATCGATTAATTTAAATCGTATTTAAAAAAAACATTTCTGGTTCTCTTGATTAATTCAAAATAATCGTGCATTATTTGTCACACTGATTTTTGTTTTATATATTTATTTATTTTATTATTTAGACATGGCCTTTATCTTGCATTGGTAACAAGACCCAACTGTCTTTCCTCTTGGGGCTGCCAGATGTCAAGAGAATAAATCCCCCAAACAGGACTTTTTTCTTTGAAGGATAAATTTTCTGCCCAGTGCTTTAAACCGTTATTTTACATTGTAATAATATTTTGCAATATTACTGTTTGACTGTATTATTTATCAAATAAAAATCTAGTTTGGTGTCCTATCTAAGACAAAAAGGGTTGAGAAACAGCTGGTCTAATGTTTCTCTATCCCCCTCCAGAACTGTTACGGGCAGATCAAGGGTCACATCAAGTAAACCACTGACCACCAAAAGAGTCGTGCATGTATGCTCGGCTGAAAATGGAGCAGGTCACGACTGTGACCCAGGCCTGTCAATCATGAACTCAGAAAAGGGAGATTGTAAGTTCCTTTCCTGTTTCTCTCTTTTTTTCACACTCACACTCCCACATTCGTACACACACTTTCACACCCACATCTTGAGAGAGTTGTTTGACTGTGTGCCTAATGATAATAGATGAGGTGTCAGGATGAAGGTGAGAGACACTAAGTCATCCTCACAGCACGAGGGAGAAACAGCTCATTTCTATCGCTCTCTCTCATTTTCGCATCGCCTAAATCTACAGGCGCTAAAATAGGAGAAAAACGCCTATAGAGCCTCTATACGAAGAAGACAACACTGATGTTTTTCATTTTATTTGACTCTTATTTTTAAATAATATGGTCATGTGTCTGAGTTATGGAAGGGAGAACTTGGATATTCAAACTGGGCCGTCTTCTCAGTACACATTAGAGCAGCGGGAAGAAGTCAGCACTTTACACAAGTCTTGTGAGAAAATGTCAAAATTTGACAGGGCTGAACAGAAATAAAAAACTGCTTATGCAAGCCTCTTGTCTCTCAGAGAATCACTAGAATAAAGTGACCTCTGGTTCTCAAGAGCATTTAAATAAATTCACAGGCATGTATGTAAATATCATTTAACGTCATTTAAAATAAATGGCAAAATACAGACAATAGCGGGGATGAGGGGTGACAAAATATAGTTCTGTTAAGAAACAGTGTTTCTATAAAACATGATGATAATTATCTGTACAATGACATAATTGTCACATGATGACTCAAAGATAAGTTTAATTGGTCTCTTGAGTGACTGTGCAATACCACAGAAACACCATTAGTGTAATCAACATGACACTAAAATAAACATTAACTAAAAACATAATATAGACCTTAAAACACAACATTGTGCATAACTGTAAATAAAACTTAATTATATTATGGGAATTAGGCTATCGGATTCATACTTAAAAAATAAAATAAATAGGCTAACAATTTATATTATATAATAATTATGAATTAACTCGTTTTAGGCTACTTTTTACATATATTGTAAAATGTATAAGCCCTACATGTAGGCTATTACATGTAGGCCTGTTGTCTTTAAAAAAATTATTTTATTTTTTACTGTAGGCCTGTGTAACTTAGCCTACAATTTTACTGTAGCACTTTGGCATTATTCCAGTTAATATACAAACATTTTCACAGTGCGATTTGTAATAGCCCGCAGTCATTGCAAGTTTGAAAACCAACAAAACTTCAAGACTTTTAATGAGTTCATCCTGTCCTAAAATGTTCGACAGACCGTCTAAATCTAATAAATAATTCAATTTAAGAGCGTTCTAGTGGACATTTATGGCTGAATAACGGCGTGTTCTGTAAAAAGCACATCCTGGACATTTTTTTCTGAACTGACTACCTAACAATTTGTCTTTCAACGATTATCTCAGCACTCACTCACTCTCTCTCTCTCACACACACACACACACACACACACACACTTGACCAAAGGACCGGACGACCTCGCATCATCTTGAAGCTGCGCGAGCTCTTACCGGATTCTCAAGGTACAGTCGCGGTGCGAGGAGATCCCGGTGGAGATCCGTCTCTCTTTCCGCCCGCGTGAGAGTCCAAGATTCGGTAACTCCGACAAAAAGACGAGTGCAGTCTGTACGGTTCTCAAAAACCCGATGAGTCCACGCGCATAGCCCGATATAAGTGAAGAGCTCTTGAAGTGCTGAGCTTCAAGCGACGCGCTCGCTCCCTGCTTTTAAAAATACTCTCCAGACTCAGGTGGTCTTCGGGGTCGCGCAAAGGCAGAAGAGTCGAAGCGCAAGTTGATTCTCAGCACATATCTGATGAAGACACGAACAAAGATATGCAGGATGCAGCCCATACACACACACACACACACATGCGCGCGCGCGTAAAGGGGGGTGACGACTTAGAATAGATTTTTTTTTTTTTTTGCATTAAAAATTTCAATTACATTTAAACTGCATTTTAGAAGGAAATCCACTCGTTTTGTGTGGGAGATGTAACAAAGAAAAAGAGGACTGATTTAACAACTTCATGTTAATACAAGCCCAAAGGGGAGCTCAGCTCAGAGCAATAGAAATCTCATCATCATTCATTAACTCATCAAAAGACAACACACACAAACACGCACATGCACGCACGCACGCACACACACACACACACACACACACAATGCTTTTCCAGGACATCCCATGGCTTCATTAGATGTTGTGAGCTCATTAAGAACACAACACAATGCTTTAACAGCATACATATTCATGTATATTCCATGAGCATCATTGTGCAGATGTATGATATTTTGAGTGTGCTTGTGTTTATGTGAAAATAAAAACTAGGTCGTATAGCCCACCCAGAGCTTCCTGTGCTTATGGGGGCTGTGTAAGGAAAACATTCACAAACACATCAAACACTCAATTGCACAACATGTAGAGCACACTAAATGACCTAATATGAGCTTTCATCCTATCTTCATCTCTGTGATCACATGCCTAAATTAATATAGGCTATAAGAAACAGATGATGAGAGGAGATGAATAATGAGCAGGCCCAGAATCTGTTCCCTTTTTTTCACACTTTCTGCACAGATTTTGGGGGGAAATCTGTGGAATGGAAATATAATAATAGTTCAAATATATTACATAAAGGGAGCTGAGAGTACTGTACACTTTTATTGGAAGCTGAAAGCATTATCAAGTTAGTTGAAATATTTAATAAATGAAAGGGCAGGAGAATATGCTAAAACTTGTGAATGATGGCATGACTAAAATATTTATTGCTAGAACTGTATTTGTGTTTAAAGGGATAGTTCACATAAATAAATGTCATAATCACCATGTCATTCTAAACTTTTCTTTCTTGTGCAAAAAAAATATATTTTACAAATTTTAAAGTGTCACTATTATGCTTTTTCTTTCATGAAGTGTGTAATAGGACTAGATGTTTATGAATGTCAAAGTTTCAAAGACCAAAGTGCACAATAAATAAGCCAATCCAAGCAGAGTAGGCTCTCAGAAAGGAGGGGTTTAGAAATCGAACCGTTTCTAACACTGTGAGAAAAGAGGTGAAGCTGCTATATTTTATTAAAAAATGAAATTGTTGTTGACCTTGACCTTATGTAAAAATAGACCTCAAAACAAAATTAGGAACCTTTAAATTAGCAGATGACTTAAAAAATATTCAAAGACTTTTATTGTATATGGACAAAATAATTCAGATTTGGAACAACATTTTCGGGATCCTTTAGCTCCTTTGACCTCACACCCAGAGGTCGAGTGTACACCTTTATTAAGGTCCGAAAACACACAAACACACATACTGTACACACTTGCAACTCAGCACCTTGCTCTAATAGATGAGAGGTCAAAGAAGCACAGCCATAACTCTCTATGAATCAATTCCAATGGGAGTGTTTATGTGCGTGTGTGTGTGTGCAGGCCACTATATGAAGGGATATATTAGAAACACTCAAGAGCATTTGAAATAGACTTCATATAAGATTGTGTATGCAAGCCTAATTAAGAAGAAACACCTTTCTTCTCACTTCTTGTCTCGCTTTGTCTGAGTGTGAGATAAGGAGACAATGAGCGTGAGGAAGGAGAATGTGTGTTGACTGTGTACATGTGTGAGAGAGCGCTTAAGTGTGAGTATGTGCGGTTGTGTGTGTGCCTCATCACCATACAGCTGAGACTGCAGGTGGTGGATCTTTCAGTGAAAGACTGTCTCACTTCTCATAAGAATCACTGCCAGATAACACACACAGAAGCCACTGTTTATCGCGCACACATACACACACCACTGCAAATGAAGAAATAATCAAGCCTGAACGTAAAACATGTTGGACACATTAAACACGATTACAACGTGGATCTCCTAAACAGATGTCTTAAAATCTATTAAATGTCTATTGCTCATAATTCTCTAAATAACATTCAATCAATTATATCATAAAGAAACTTCAATTACATAAATACACAATTCAAAACAATGAAACATGAATTATGGGATCCAATACTGATCATTAAAAAAATGTAACCCATCTTGGGTGTTTAATGTGTTTGCCCTCCAGAGAGACAGTGCAGAGATTAATTAGGGCCTGAACACACACACACACACACGCACGCACGCACGCACGCACGCACGCACGCACGCACGCACGCACGCACGCACGCACGCACGCACGCACGCACGCACGCACGCACGCACGCACGCACGCACACACACACACACACACACACACACACACACACACACACACACACACACACACACACACACACACACACAGGGTAGTTTCACTGCGTTTTGTTCCTGTCTTATTTCCAATCGTCGCTAGATCAACATTACATCTTTATCACTCTCTTTCTTCTTTTTTTCCTCTCGCACACAGTCTCAGTCTCATGTTCCTCTGTCTTTCTCTCATATTCTCCTCCTTCACGAGCTAAAACAGTAGAGGGACCATTAGACGTATAGCAGAGTCCCAGAAACAGCTTTGATCATCTGTTCATTAGATCACATGGGAATATCATGGAGAAGGAGACAGATACGGGGATGGGCGTTGGAGCATTTTTCAATAGGATGCACCAAATTTGTAATGTCAGATTGTTTTGCACCCACAAAAACCCATCCATTTTACCCATTTAAATTTACACGATCTGTTTTTTAATCAAGAAAAACTTTTAATATGAATGTTATTCTAACAAGAAATATTTTGACTTGCAATATTTTGTCATATTTTGTAAAAAAAAATATTGTTTAAAATTTTTTGTACGTCTTTGAAAGAAAACGAAAAAAAATTAAAAGAAAGCCAGCCTGTTTTTGTTACCCTAGTAAAAAATAAATATAGTAAAATGTATTTGAAATGCATCTATTTTAATCCTAATTATGCTACAAATACATCTACATACACTTAATATAAATACCCTGCAATTGTACTTTTGATATAATAAATTGGTATACTAATTTTGTACTTAATGCACTTTAGTTGTCCAGAAATAGGGCTGAGGTCCAACTAAAGATCTACTTTAAGGGGTTAGTTCACCCAAAAATGAAAATTAGCCCATGATTTACTCACCCTCACAATCAGTTATATATATATATATATATATATATATATATATATATATATATATATATATATATATATATATATATATATATATATATATATATATATATATATATATATATATATATATATATATATATATATATATATATATATATTTAAAACTTTAAGCAACATTTACTGCCATTATAAAGCTTGGAAGCGCCAGGACATTTTTTAATATGACTGATCACTGAAAGAAGAATGTCATTCACAGGATTCCTTGAGGGTGAGTAAATCATGGGTTAATTTTCATTTTTGGGTGAAATAACCATTTAAGTATATTTGATTGTGCTAAAGTGTAACTAATAGTCTAGGTAGACTTTAAATATCTTGCATTTAAAGACTGACATTATAGTGATTAAACTCTAATTAAAAATAGCGATATTAAATCAAATTTTATGCTTAATATAAGAATAAATTATATATACACTCACCTAAAAGATTATTAGAAACACCATACCAATACTGTTTGACCCCCTTTCGCCTTCAGAACTGCCTTAATTCTACTTGGTATTGATTTAACAAGGTGCTGAAAGCATTCTTTAGAAATGTTGGCCCATATTGATAGGATAGCATCTTGCAGTTGATGGAGTTTTGTGGGATGCACATCCCAAAGATGATCTATTGGGTTGAGATCTGGTGACTGTAGGCGCCATTTTTGTACAGTGAACTCTTTGTCATGTTCAAGAAACTAATTTGAAATGATTTGAGCTTTGTGACATGGTGCATTATCCTGCTGGAAGTAGCCATCAGAGGATGGGTACATGGTGGTCATAAAGGGATGGACATGGTCAGAAACAATGCTCAGGTAGGCCGTGGCATTTAAACGATTCCCAGTTGGCACTAAGGGGCCTAAAGTGTGCCAAGAAAACATCCCCACACCATTACACCACCACCAGAAGCCTGCACAGTGGTAACAAGGCATGATGGATCCATGTTCTCATTCTGTTTACTCCAAATTCTGACTCTACCATCTGAATGTCTCAACAGAAATCGAGACTCATCAGACCAGGCAACATTTTTCCAGTCTTCAACTGTCCAGTTTTGGTGAGCTTGTGCAAATTGTAGCCTCTTTTTCCTATTTGTAGTGGAGATGAGTGGTACCCAGTGGGGTCTTCTGCTGTTGTAGCTCATCTGCCTCAAGTTTGTGCGTGTTGTGGCTTTACTAATGCTTTGCTGCATACCTCGGTTGTATCGAGTGGTTATTTCAATCAAAGTTGCTCTTCTATCAGCTTGAATCAGTCGGCTCATTCTCCTCTGACCTCTAGCATCAACAAGGCATTTTCGCCCTCAGGACTGCTGCATACTGGATGCTTTTCCCTTTTCACACCATTCTTTATAAACCTTAGAAATGGTTGTACGTGAAAATCCCAGTAACTGAGCAGATTGTGAAATACTCAGACCGGCCCGTCTGGCACCAACAACCATGCCACGGTCAAAATTGCTTAAATCATCTTTCTTTCCCATTCTGACATTCAGTTTGGAGTTCAGAAGATTTTCTTGACCAGGACCACACCCATAAATGCATTGAAGCAACTGCCATGTGATTGGTTGATTAGATAATTGCATTAATTAGAAATTAAACAGGTGTTCCTATAATCCTTTAGGTGAGTATAATAAAAAATGTGTATTGCAAGTACTCCATATAGTTTAATAATAACTGCTATAACTATTATAATTAAATAATAAATAAGTTTAATTATAATATCTCAAGCAATGTGTCAGTATTGTAAATACATTTTAGTATATGTTTTTTTCACTGTGGTTAATGTTCATGTGTGATTTCCTGTTCCTTCAAGCTGGGGAACATTGTCAGAGCAGGAATAAGTTTTTTTTCCAGGATTACTTGAGTCCTAGCCTGACAAGCCAGACCCACATCAAGATGTTTGTTTTGGAAACTCTCCATTGACAGGGCTCAATCCGAGGGGCGGGATAAACGGTTGTCTTTCAAACTCCCTCTGACGCGATGATGATCAAAGCTGATTCGAAAGACCACCGTTCGCCAGTTTCTGTGTTTACTAGAAGCACGCAAACGCAACTCGGCCGTCATCATTATGGCCCCGCCCACCGACTCTATACACTATGTGATTGGCCCGGCAAGAGTTAGGGGAATACAGCTCAGAAGGGCATTGAGAGTTGCTAGACGACACTCGCGGGCAGATTAGATTTGCTGCCGCTAGGATGTGTCCTTCTTGAATCCTGCATCCTTCACAAAGACTTCAAGGGGGAATATCACATCTGTTTGGGTTTTGGTGTCTGTTTATTGGTTGATATTTAGGACTGCGTTCGAAATCACATTGCCTATACTTTCTGGGTACTTATTTTGAGTAAGTAATTAGTTTGTGACCCCTGAGAAAATATGTTCAATATAGTTTGAATGTTGAATGTATGTAGTGTATGCATGTTTGGACATACTACATTCGGCAAGTTGTCATTATCAGGTGGCCTACTATATAGTAGGGAAGTATGCGTTTCGAATACAGCCAATAGCTATGTTTGAAATGAATTGGCACTACACAGGCCAAGTTGAACACACCTATGTGGTGCGTCTCAATCAGCTCCCTGGTTCAGTAGTCAGGGCACTGATCAGGACATAAGTCAATGGGCTGACTCCCTGATCTGTGCCCTGACTACTGAACTAGGGAGCTGATTGAGACGCACACATGGTCTTGTGATTCCCTGTTCCCCTCTTTTGATCCTGTCATGTGATGTTGTCATGCGGTTCCTTTGGTTCATTGTTTTGATTGCTTTCAGGTACCTTGTTTAGTCATTAGTCCATGCGTGTCCTTTATGTAGCTCATTTTGTTTCCATATCATTTGTCTAGCTTGCTGTTGGTTAATGTTGTCCAGCCTGTTTAGAGTTAAGTCGGCTACTTCAGTTTGTCATGTTTTAGTTTTGTTCGTTTTGTATTTTGTTCAATAAACTGAACACAGGTTCTCAACCTGACATCATAATTTATTTCAAAATAAAAACAAAATTTTATTTTTTTTAAATGGTAGTAGTTATGTGAAACATGTAAGATATCAAACTGAAAAATACTGTATGTGTCGTGCCCTTGGTCTGCCAGGGGTCACACATCTCACAACTAGACCATACTACACCATTCTGCTTATGGAATGCTACAATGTCTTGTATCTATTCCTACCCCCAGGGAAAGGCACAGGGGTCCAGACCACATGACCTATGTTATTATAAAGGACAAAGCCAGTGTCCACATTTTACAGTAGTGCACAAGAACAGTTTACCCATCTGTCCCACAGATGACATTAGTTAGCCATTTCCTCCATTTCTAGATCCAACTGGGGCTTTTTTTTCAATCTGGCAATGGAAAATGAATGATTGAAACCCATATCAACTTTTCTTGAGGCAATCCACACGGACTGTAATGACATCACGCCAGAGGCCTGTCATTCAAGGCACTACTTCCCCCGCTGTTTGGCCAAGGAACCAGGTTCGGTTGTCATGTTGATGAAATTATGCGGCCACATTCAAATGGTGGAATGTAAACACCCTTTCTTTCATTTTGTACAATCTACAATATGATATGACCAGACCACAGCACTTAGGCAGACATTTGTTTGTGTAAATATTAAACTTACACTACCATAGTTAAAAGTAGTTTTTATGTTTTGAAAGAAGTCCCTTTTGCTCACCAAGGCTGCATTTATTTGATGAAAAATACAGTAATATTGTGAAATAATATTGCAATTTAAAAGAAGTTCTATATATAGGCCTATTTTAAAATGGGATTTATTCCTGTGATGCAAAAGCTGAATTTCCAGCCGCCATCATTCAGTTTTTATAGAACAAAACCATACTTTTCTATAGTAAAATGAAGAGTCAGATTGTGATCATTACAAAACAATTTAGTAAGTTGATTAAGCCATTTTCTTCACGGGAACAGTTGGTCCCCAAAATGTACTGTAGCTGATTTCAGGTTTACCGTAACTATCCTTGTGGGGGGACATTATGGACCCCCAAAAATATAGGCAAAATGTGACCTACACACAAAGAGCCGAGAGAACCTGCTGTTAGCCTACGCTTGGGACAATTATTCTTTCAAACGCTATAACCTTCAGTCAGTCGTTTACTTTAACATCCATCCATCTCACATACTCACGCACACTCAAATCCATTAAGACTCAGGAAGCTGGGATAGCTGGCGTTAAAGTTATGAGTCATTAAAGTAAATCTGAGACACATCAGACATCACTGGAAAATGTAATACCGTTATACACTCAAGTGCAGCACTGGTGTAGAAACACACACACACAGGTTTTTTTTTTTTTTTTGACTGGTAGGTAGATGCTCTTACACCCTGGAGGCAGCCTGACCCAATTCTGCCTCAGAGAAGATGCTGTAAGGAGTCTTTTCCCCTCTCTTTCCTCCTTTTTCTCTCTCCTTTCTGTTTCTCCCTCTCACTGCAAATTATGCATGCGATAGTGACAGTTTAAAACAATAATATTACGAATAAAGAAACAGAGGTGTTTGTGTGAGAAAGTGTGTAAATTATGGAGAGCGAAGGGGGAGGTGTGAGAAGGGACATGCTGATGTAAGGTTTTGGGTTTCACATCGATGAAATTAGGGGTTTCTATCAAGACGCATGCGCCCTCTGCTGACAAGACTCCTATATTGCACTCACTTTTCAGTTCCCACCCAGTTCTATCTCACCGTTCGTGTCTCTTTTTAATCCCCTCAGTCTTCCTTTGTTTAAAGAGGGTGTGCGTGTAGGAATGACGAAAGATGTCTACCTCTCTGACTCAGTCGGCTATGTCTGTTTCTACACTTGTCTTGTCTGTATTAAATAATGATCGCGAATACACCCTCGCCCTCCCACGGTAGAACTCACGCGCACAGGCGCACGCGCGCGCTCTCAGCGTGATTGTGGACCACCGAGAATGTTCAAGGGACGCAGATAATTTAGGAGTAACATCAAACACAGACGACCACCATCACACATTTATGAAATATTTATAAAGGCATCCCACTTACATAATCTACAATGCTTATATAATCGCTCCATTTAAGCACAGTACATTGTCTAATGATCTCTCGAAAAAGGGAGGAACCCTAGGCTGTGTCGGTTCCATTGATACATACGGCTGAGATAAATAAAATGACATCAGTCTGGTATCGAAACAGCAGACTCTGAACAGGGACCCATGGTTTTGAGCAAGCTGTCCCACATCGACTAGTGAGTAAACTGAGTCTGAGAAACAAAATAAATGATGTGCTATTATTTGGACTTTGCTGCAGGTGGGTCGGTTTTGCACTTTCATATTAGCAGATTCCATTACTTCACCTTTTGACCTCGGCAGCATTTATAAATAAACATATCAAAACAATATGAGTTTTTTAGACCCCCCCCCCCCCCCCCCCCCCAAATACATTTTTAGAACATATTTTCTTAAAATATAGTGCAAATAAGAAATATAGTATGTAAAAAATAAACATAAATATAAAAAAGGAAATTATAAAGGAATTATATATATATAAATATATAAGTTACAGCAGCAGTGCGTGTTAAGTGGCCCACACTAGCTACGTCAATCCATAATCCGTTTTTTGGACCAGAATCAAGTGAGAGTGGATTTCTATCTGTTTACTTTCAGTCTGAAGGTATAATTAAATGGTATTAAGTTAATGATATTCCATTTGGATGACATACTAATCAATACATTTAAGACCTTACAATCCATAATTACGTCAATAAATCACCATGGCAGAACACATCATACTTAAACTATAGAGATTAAATTTTAAAGGTGCCCTAGAATGAAAAATTGAATTAACCTTGCCATAGTGAAATAATAAGAGTTCAGTACATGGACATCACATATTGTGCATGAGTCTCAAACATCATTGCCTCCTCCTTCATATGTAAATCTAGTGCATGAAAAACAACACGGAAAAATAAGTGCTTCTCAACATAAGGCCAACCGTGACGCAAGCGCTGGGGATCATTTATATGCACGCCCCCAACATTTGCATCTGTCCAAAAGTGTGCATTGTCAGGCGGAAACTGATGAAGCCAAATCTTTAAGACTGCAGATAAATAAACGACACTTGAGGATAGCGAAAACTGCAGATCACAGACATAGGCTGTGTAGGGGACGTGAGGACTTCTCATATGTCAACAGTCATGGTTGAGGTTTTATAATCCGCTATCACAACAATTTAATTCAAAATCATTTGTTTGTTTGGCCCATTTAAAGCAAGCTTCACTCAGCATCTTAAACTGAAGAAAGAGGCAACTGTATTCCTGCAAGCAGTAAGTAGTGATTTATCCACTTATTGACTGTTTAAACAATTTCTGATTAAATTGAAAGTTTCTAGAGACCGCATTGTCTAGATAACGCAAGATGCAGTAACAACAGGAAACTCTAAGTACCATACAAAACTAAATAGTGTGTCTAATGGCAAAGGTTAATATTATTTTGTATTACAAAATACAAACGTAGATACGTTGCCTACAGATCATTCCTTCTAGCAAACGTCACCTTTTCCACCATATAAGTTAAAACGACAGTCCTTTGACTAGGCTATTAGTTTTGTAAAAATATACATTATATATTTATAATTTTGAGAACTGAAGTAGGCCTATGATGTTTTTGCATGCTTGTATTTCAGAGTAGGCTACATCATAGTCACTTGTTACTACGTTATAAAAACATGCAATATCATTGACGAAAAAAGACAAGTCTAAAATGTAGACTGAATGACACTTTAAGTAGAACATCTCAAATGGAGATTGATAAAATGCAGCTTACTTGTTTATTGATGTTTTCAGATCATCCGCTCACACGCGCGAGAGAAAGATTACCAGATTGGACATGTTTAGGTAAAACGCCAGATAGTATATGTGTTCTTTTCACAGAAAAGCTCTGTTTGGGGAATTGAAATGACTGAAATCTGGCAACCGCAAACACGAACACTCTCTCGCGCGCGGATCATCTGAAAACACAATTAAACAAGTAAGCTGCATTTCAGTAATCTCCATTTGAGATGTTCTTAAAGTGTCATTCAGTCAGTCTGTGTTCTGTCAGGACTCACGAGCCGCTTCGCTGAACAGCTGAACTTCTGTGTGCTGTGAGCTGCTTAAATAAGCCAATCAGAGCAGAGCTCAACATTAATATTCATGACCCTTCCAAATAAGGCAAAAACAGAGCATTACATCCTAGGGACAATTTATAGGGTTGCAAATGGACCTGTAAAATTGTACTTTTATATTCAACACTGGATGATTTTTGCCCTTAAATAAGCCCCATACCCTCACCTTTATGAGTCACCTTTTGGACAAGTGCCCTCACACATTAACTATACAGTTAGCATTAGTATACACATCTTTTTTTTACTGTTGAGGGGATGCATTATTTGAAGATTGTAATTTCTACGCAACTGTTGTCACTATATGGAACTGTACAAATAATGACTGTTTTCAAACAGGTTTCCCCCTTCCTTCAGTCAGACAAATGAAGAAATGTGTGTGTTGTAGTTACAGCATCTACCAGCAGGAGCTCACAGGGCCATGTTAACCATCCACACGTAAGCTGAGATAAGAGGAAGTAACATCAAACAAGTCTTTAAATAGGTACTGTTTCAATAGCATGCCTGTATACTCTAATTGGTTTAGATCATTGAAGTGAACAGGAAATGAGAGAAAGCTTTCAACAAAATATCCATGTCATTGTGTACAACTTTTTTAGACATACAAACATGCCAACAAACACACCGCAAAATCAGCTTGTCTGTCGAATGGTAATACTATGGTTACTGGCTCTCTCCTTTGATAAGTTTCCTAACGAAGGCTGCATAAATTAGAAGTTTCTCTCTGAATATTAATAACGCATATATCATTGGAGCTGTTGTTTCTGTTGCTTCCATGGAGCTGATTTACATATGAAAAATGGAAGCTTTCTGAAAACAGAATTTCTGAAGTTTTTGACCTAAAAAGATGTCCTAGATACCTCGAAATCCACATCAAACATGCTCCTCTCCCTCTCTTCCTCTCTCTCTGTTCCACACATACACACTCACATGCGGGGAACACAAGCTAAGCCACCATTTTTAGGTACCATGACATCATCTCTGTCAGATTTTCAAAATAATTAGTTGCTTTTTTCATGGCTGGCATATGCTATAGTGAATAATTTTTTTTAGCTGAAGCTGTCACAATGATTCAAATGAGAGACTTTGATCACACCCTGTACTCACTAACGATTGGGGTGTTTATATCAGCCGTGATGTTTTTAATGATCTGCTTTTGATATCATTTTTGCTGGTCTCTTTGAAAATGTCTGCAACTACATAATCTTACTAGAGCATACGCAAACCGTATTGTTCGCTGTCATCTCTGAACAGGGATTCTACTGTAAGAAGATATATGATGAATAAACTATTTTGATACCTGTCTGCAATTACAGTATTAGGGATGAGTGCAAGTAACTCTCACTTTTGGGCACAGAGTGTCTTGCATGCTGACATTAAGCCGTGAAGGCTAAAGGAGAGCCTGCATTTTGATCCAAATAAACTTTTAAAAGTAAGACAGCTGTCCAAAAATCCCATATGTTGTCATCATTAAAGGGACAGTCCACCATAAAATGAAGATTATGTGATTATTTATTTACCCTCACGTGTGAGTTTTTCTTTCTTCTGTGGAATATAATAAAATATATTTTGAAGAAACAGTTTTGGTTCCCATTGACTTCCACTGTATGGATAAAAAAATTGGAAGGCATATCTTCTCAAACATTCTTCAAAATATCTTCTATGTTTCAGAGAGAACAACAGTAAATGGGACTGACTTTTTAGACGGTCTGCTCTTGGTGTTAAAAAAATAAAAGGGTCAATGACATATAAGAAAAAAAAAAGTTTAAAGCGTTATTTCACCCAAAAATGAAAATTCTCTCTTTAATTACTTACCCTAATGTTGTTCGACACCCGTAAGACCTCGGTTCATCTTCGGAACACATGAAGATATTTTTGTTTAAATCCGATGGAAATCAGAAACAAAAATCAGAAAGGCCTTCATTGACACCAATGTCTTTTCCTCTCTCAAGACCAATAAAAGGCACTAAAGACGTCGTTACAAAGTCCATCTCACTACAGTGGTTCTACAATCATTTTATGAAGCAACGAGAATAGTTTTTGTGTGCAAAAAACGAACTAATGAATTATATAGGAATTCAAAACAAAGTTTTAACGTTATGAATCACATATTGATATCGATTTATTGATATATTGATTTTCATATCGCGTGTCAAAAGGCTTGTTCGAGATCCATCGTCGCTGCGCAGACCGATCGATGTATGGCATCAAAGTACTGCGAGAGAGATTCAAAAGCATCAGGAGTAGTTCATAGATGTAAACGTATACATCTATGGTGTAGTTTGCTCTACAATCGTTCTTGCTGTACTTTGATGTCATATGCTGATCAGTCTGCGCAGATCCAGTTGTATATTCCTGCACAACCGCAGGCTGCTGAAATCACGTGACATTGGCGATCCGAGTCATGAATCAATATGCTGATTCATAACCGTTCGAAACTTTATTTTGAATTCGACCCATCACTGTATAAGTCGTTATTTAGTTTGTTGCACACAACTATTCTCGTTGTTTCATAAAAATGATTGTAGAATCACTGTAGTGAGATGGACTTTGTAACGACTCTTTAGTGCCTTTTATGGTGTCTTGAGAGAGGAAATTACATTGGTGTCAATGAAGGTCTGAGCCATCGGATTTCAACAAAAATATCTTCAGTTGTGTTCCGAAGATGAACCGAGGTCTTACGGGTGTCGAACAACATTAGGGTAAGTAATTAATGAGAGAATTTTCATGTTTGGGTGAACTAACCCTTTAAAACTTGACAATGTGCCTAATTTTTTAGAAATGTACTTATGTTGCTATGGTTTTCAAAACCTTTTTATACACTTTTCATTAAAAGTCGAAATGTACTGACTCCAGAAATGTCACGTGTTGTAACCATGAATTAAAAAGTAATTATATATCACAACTTAATGTGTATACATAAAGTTTTTTTTAATACAGGTCATTATTAAATTCATAAATATCATTAAGCTTTTAAGGAGTTTTTTCATGGTTTTGTATGTTGGTTGCACCACAAGACTTTGATTTGGTGGACAAAATTTAACCTCAACATTACATTTGACAAATGAAGAACAAAAGCAATTTGTCAAAGCCAAACAATATTTGTAATATAATTGTACAATTCCGGGTTTATTACATAACTGGATTAGTTTAGATTAACAAGGTTTGCTTTTAAATAACATACAGTTTTAGCGACATTTAAAATTATAGAAACTTGAACAAATTAATATAAGACAAAAAATGAGTATCATGCCACTGTCCCGGAAGCATTCCCCGTGGTTTTTCTTAACAGTGATCTCTTATCTCAAATCACACTGTCCATGCATATGTGACAACATCTTGAAAAAGTAAGCATCACAAAATATTTCCTTTGAAACCCAAATAAAGGAATTGTTTATACTTGTGACTTTCAGGGCCTCAAGCAAGTGCGTGTGTGTGCGTGTGTGTAAGTTCAGCTCCCCCCTGCTGTAGGAGTGTGTTTGGGTCTTGCCTTGCATGGCTCAGTAATCCCAGTGCAGTCACAAGCTAACAGTGCCTCTCTCCTGCCGGGACTTAGCGCACACAATGTGAGCGGCATGTGACTGCATTAGCATAGCTCACTGTCAGACTACACTGGTCTAATCTCTGTACAGTCACGAACCACAGCCCCAACAAAGCCTGAGAGAATAATAAAGCGGGAGGAAATTCTTGAAAAAGCAGTGTCTGTCCACAGTGGTGGGTTTCAAACTGTTTTTGTTATTTAGGAAACAATGAAACACTATTTTAGCAACAATTCAAAATTCCCTTGTGCCTTTTATGACATCATCGATCTCACCCAGAGCCAGTGATTGGGGTCCCCTATTACCTCATTTCTTTTCACTTTGGGAATACATTGAAGTCTTCATAAAACTGTTTTATAAGATGGGTTTGTCATATGAGCAGATGATCGAGCATTATCAGACACAAAGCACAAAGTCTTATACAGTGTAAAAAGGGCAGGAACAAAACTTCTTACAAAAAGTAAAAGGTTTCAGGGCTAGGGCAATGTGCCAGAAACTATGACGGTCATGTGAACTAGTTATGATGTGAATTGCAAACTGAATGACTACTATCATGCCTGCTTTTGGGTCCCATTCAGAACAGTGAACTGACGGCAAGAGCATTCCAAGGATTCTTTGAATTGAAGGTGTAAAGCCTAGTCGACTGAACACGAGGCATTCAAGCTTGTTCGTTAGTGAACAGAAATTTCCGTTGCTGGACCTAATTAACAAAACTATTTTAACTGAATATCTGTCCATTTTATAACAAAATAGAGTCAAAATGATGGAAATTAGTCTTTACTTAGATCAGAGCCAAAGAACTGTGAATAAATAATACATTAAAAATAAGTGTAATGTAATCTTAAGAATTATATTTAACACAAATGGTTAAGTGTTCAAATAATGTTAATTTGCACACTTTCCAAAAATAAAATAATCAATATACCTTTTTAATCAATATAACTTTGTCATTATAAAAAATAGCTTTTTCATTCTAGCTTTTATGGCCATCAAATCTCACAAACACCTGAAATCATTGTTTTTCAACACAAAATATAAAACTGATATAGTCACAGCCCAAATTTTTGAGTAATTATGAACAAGCTGAGGAACTAAAGATTACGTTCCAAACTAAAGGCAAGTATGGTACCAAATAATACAATGGCAAGAATAAGCAAAAATAGGAAATTAATACATTGTGACCACCTATATGGACAATGATCTGAACTTCTGAACTTACACTCAGCTAAAGGATTATTAGGAACACCATACTAATACTGTGTTTGACCCCCTTTCGCCTTCAGAACTGCCTTAATTCTATGTGGCATTGATTCAACAAGGTGCTGAAAGCATTCTTTAGAAATGTTGGCCCATATTGATAGGATAACATCTTGGAGTTGATGGAGATTTGTGGGATGCACATACAGGGCACAAAGCTCCTGTTCCACCACATCCAAAGGATGCTCTATTGGGTTGAGATCTGGTGACTGTGGGGGCCATTTTAGTTGGTATGTTAGTTGGTATTTAGTTAGTATGTTCAAGAAACCAATTTGAAATGATACAAGCTTTGTGACATGGTGCATTATCCTGCTGGAAGTAGCCATCAGAGGATGGGTACATGTTGGTCATAAAGGGATGGACATGGTCAGAAACAATGCTCAGGTAGGCAGTGGCTTTTAAACGATGCCCAATTGGCACTAAGGGGCCTAAAGTGTGCCAAGAAAACATCCCCCACACCATTACACCACCACCAGAAGCCTGCACAGTGGTAACAAGACTCTACTATCTGAATGTCTCAACAGAAATCGAGATTCATCAGACCAGGCAACATTTTTCCAGTCTTCAACTGTCCAGTTTTGGTGAGCTTGTGCAAATTGTAGCCTCTTTTTACTATTTGTAGTGGAGATGAGTGGTACCCGGTGGGGTCTTCTACTGTTGTAGCCCATCCGCCTCAAGTTTGTGCTTCACAAATGCTTTGCTGCATACCTCTGTTGTATCGAGTGGTTATTTCAGTCAAAGTTGCTCTTCTATCAGCTTGAATCAGTCGGCTCATTTTCCTCTGACCTCTAGCATCAACAAGACATTTTCGCCCACAGGACTGCCGCATACTGGATGCTTTTCCCTTTTCACACCATTCTTTGTTAACCCTAGAAATGGTTGTGCATGAAACTCCCAGTAACTGAGCAGATTGTGAAATACTCAGACCAGCCCGTCTGGCACCAACAACCATGCCACACTCTAAAAAATGCTGGGTTAAAAACAACTCAAGTTGGGTTGAAAATGGACAAACCCAGAAATTGGGTTGTTTGAATGGGTCCATTTACTGCATTCAAACAACCCAATTTCTGGGTTTGTCCATTTTTAATGCAGTTGATTTTAACCCAGCATTTTTTAGAGTGATGCCACGCTCAAAATTGCTTAAATCACTTTTCTTTCCCATTCTGACATTCAGTTTGGAGTTCAGGAGATTGTCTTGACCATGACCACACCCATAAATGCATTGAAGCAACTGCCATGTGATTGGTTGATTAAATAATTGCATTAATGAGAAATTGAACAGGCGTTCCTATAATCCTTTAGTTGAGTGTATAATCATGGCATGGAAAATAAAACCTGTCGACCTCCCACCCTAGGGCTAAAAATTACTTGCACATTAGTATATAGTATATACGTATATAGAAAATACGGTTTTAAATGATTTTATGAATGAAGTTTACCACAATCAAAGTAAAACATTGCATTTCCAAACCAAAACTGTGGCACAAAAGGCTCTGATATACTGCCCTGACGAACTCACAGGTAGGCCTTAATTACTACACAAGTGAGACATGTCATCGTGGCTTGGTGCCGCCACTCCGAGGATTCCACACAGGATTCCGCAGAGCCATGCGACTTTTCCAGACATGAGCAAATCCTTGATGCACCCGACTTCATCTCAGAGGGAGATCAAGCATCCCAGTCCAGAGACCTCCGCTTCTATATTCAGCACACCTGGAGCCAGCTAGTTCCCTCATCCATCTCAAACACACTAAAAAACACGCCAGCTAATACACCCTACAAAAAGAAGAAGGCCACTTTGGACATCTGTGGTTTTTCCACCATGGGACTGTGTTCTCATAATGGATTGTTAGTGATGTTGCTTTTTCATCTTTGCCAGGCTCAAGGTATAGTAACTTTTTCTTCAATGACACTGAATTTGTGGTTGAAAGCTGATGTTAAGGAATCGGATTACAAAGTCTATATAAAGACTGGAAGAAGGCTATATATTCTTAGGGAATTACCCTCAGGGCAAAATAGCTTGATCCATGTTGAGTCAGCATTAGATGCCAGCATGTTTCACTGATTCATGGTCTGCATCTAAGGCTGAAATCAATTTCTGACGCGCAATCTGCATAATCAATTTTCCTGGTCATTCCAAAGGCACTTTTGCTGATGATTGGCTGAAAACCCACTTTTCAACATGTCAACTAGATCTGAAACCAATAACAACTTCAAATCAGTTCTCCAAGGCTGACTGTAACCACAACACTGGCAACCTCAGCTTGTGTTTGGCTGTAGTACAAGCAAACTAATATCTCTAGACTCCAAATCTGAGATCTCATTAGCTTCTTCATTCCAGGCTTATAAAAGAGATTCAATCGCTATTTCCCAGCACCGCAACACCTTCATGCAAATCATCTGTGAGATCTCACGCTCCATGGGAATTCACACAAATCTATTTCTATTTCCTTTGAAAATTGCTGTGAAAAACAAACACTAAATTAAAGTTGTCTTTGACAAAATAAGTTATACAGAAAGTAAATATATAAATGTATTCAGTCAATTTTGAGTTGAAAATGACATTATTTGAATTTCTTTGAAAATCAATTGATTGTTATTCCACTTCATTATATTTGTCTAATTAGAATTTAAAAAGCATTCTGATTTAAATACTGAATGGTGCACAACCCAGTGCCAGGAGGTCCACTGGAGTCCTGAGTTAAAAGCTGAAGCTTCTAACAAGCCAAATATCATAATTTTAAGATCCAATTAGGATGACAGTCAGACATAGCTTTACACTTTCTCCAAGGTAACAATTGCTTTCCCTTTTAATCTCACAGCTTCTTAAAATAGTTATTGTACATTGTGACTCAACATGCATTTTGAGCTCTGTACTTGAATACTCATAATAATCCATCAGAAGCTAAGCTACAGAACTTGTATACTGTATGTTGGAAACAGATAATATTATTTTTAAAAGTTTAAAAGTCTACCTACTGTTTAAATATTGAAACTTCTACTACTCTCTGGTGATGTATTCAAACATTCTCCAATTATTTATTCTGCTTAAACCCCACCCAATCGACCGCAAGCTCAAAATCCAATCAAAAGCTGATGGATAGAACCAAATCCCTGCCCTACACTTTTTTCTGATAATCCATTATACTCAAATGTGCTTAACAAAAAGGAAGAAAAGATTTGTCAGTGCTTATGTTTTATTGCAACTTTAAAGGATAGATAGATAGATAGATAGATAGATAGATAGATAGATAGATAGATAGATAGATAGATAGATAGATAGATAGATAGATAGATAGATAGATAGATAGATAGATAGATAGATAGATAGATAGATAGATAGATAGATAGATAGATAGATAGATAGATAGATAGATAGATAGATAGATAGATAGATAGGGATGTTTAAATGGATCCATTCACTGTGGGTTCAAACAATCCAATTTCTGGGTTTGTCCATTTTCAACCCAACTTGTGTTGTTTTTAACCCAGCATTTTTTAGAGTGTAGACGGAAGGACAGACGGACGGACGGATAGATTCCATTTTGAAATTTGTCCTTCCCTGCTGCTCATATACAGGTCCTTCTCAAAAAATTAGCATATGTGATAAAAGTTCATTTTTTTCCAAAATGTAATGATAAAAATTAAACTTTCATATATTTTAGATTCATTGCACATCAACTAAAATATTTCAGGTCTTTTATTGTTTTAATACCGATGATTTTGACATACAGCTCATGAAAACCCCACATTATCTCAAAAAATTTGCATATCATTAAAAGGTTCTCTAAACGAGCTATTAACCTAATCATCTGAATCAATTAACTCTAAACACCTGCAAAAGATTCCTGAGGCTTTTAAAAACTCCCAGCCTGGTTCATTACTCAAAACTATCATGGGTAAGACTGCCGACCTGACTGCAGTACAAAAGGCCATCATTGACACCCTCAAGCGAGAGGGTAAGACACAGAAAGACATTTCTGAATGAATAGGCTGTTCCCAGAGTGCTGTATCAAGGCACCTTAGGGGGAAGTCTGTGGGAAGGAAATAGTGAGGCAAAAAATGCTGCACAACGAGAAGAGATGACCGGACCCTGAGGAAGATTGTGGAGAAGGACCGATTCCAGACCTTGGGGGACCTGCGGAAGCAGTGGACTGAGTCTGGAGTAGAAACATCCAGAGCCACCGTGCACAGGCGTGTGCAGAAAATGGGCTACAGGTGCCGCATTCCCCAGGTCAAGCCACTTTTGGGCTACAGAGAAGCAGCACTGGACTGTTGCTCAGTGGTCCAAAGTACTTTTTTCGGATGAAAGCAAATTTTGCATGTCATTCGGAATCGGAAATCAAGGTGCCAGAGTCTGGAGGAAGACTGGGGAGAAGGAAATGCCAAAATGCCTGAAGTCCAGTGTCAAGTACCCACAGTCAGTGATGGTCTGGGGTGCCATGTCAGCTGCTGGTGTTGGTCCACTGTGTTTTATCAAGGGCAGGGTCAATGCAGCTAGCTATCAGGAGATTTTGGAGCACTTCATGCTTCCATCTGCTGAAAAGCTTTATGGAGATGAAGATTTCGTTTTTCAGCACGACCTGGCACCTGCTCACAGTGCCAAAACCACTGGTAAATGGTTTACTGACCATGGTATTACTGTGCTCAATTGGCCTGCCAACTCTCCTGAGCTGAACCCCATAGAGAATCTGTGGGATATTGTGAAGAGAAAGTTGAGAGACGCAAGACCCAACACTCTGGATGAACTTAAGGCCGCTATCAAAGCATCCTGGGCCTCCATAACACCTCAGCAGTGCCACAGGCTGATCGCCTCCATGTCACGCCGCATTGAAGCAGTCATTTCTGCAAAAGGATTAAAGACCAAGTATTAAGTGCATAACTGAACATAATTATTTGAAGGTCGACATTTTTTGTATTAAAAACACTTTTTTTTATTGGTCGGATGAAATATGCTATTTTTTTAAGATTTTGGGTTTTCATGAGCTGTATGCCAAAATCATCAGTATTAAATCAATAAAAGACCTGAAATATTTCAGATGGTGTGCAATGAATCTAAAATATATGAAAGTTTAATTTTTATCATTGCATTATGGAACTTTTATCACATATGCTAATTTTTTTAGAAGGACCTGTATATTCACACCCACAGAAAGAGTGATGAAATGTGAACCTGCTGCACATTAGCAGCTTGACATGTTGACCTGGTCAAATCTGCTCTATAGTCTCCAGTTCTTTTTGCTGCTTTGCACAGATGATGCTCTCCCGTCCCCTGACCCCGAGCCGGCCCCACCAAGCCTGGGTGATGTGATTGACGCAGTGAAGGCAGCTTTCGAGCATGCAGTACAGATCTCGACAACCGGTGGCGTTCGCGAAGCCTTGGAGCATGTTGTAGGGGAACTCACACCACAGAAGACTCCGACAGATCAGTCACCAGCAGTAGAGAATGTAGCAGATCATACAATAGAGGAAGCAGCTGAAGAGGAGGCGGTGGTGCTCAATGAAGGAGAACCAGATGTGCATATGTCAGAATCAAATGAACAAACATACGAGGAAACAGCTCAAAATATAGATATAGAGCCTGCGGAGGGGATTCAAGAAATGATAGCTCAGGAGGAGTCATCAATTTCAGAGCCAGAACAGAAATCAGTTATAAAAGCAGTGGGCCTTGAGGCGACAGATTCAATTCAGGAACCAGTCGAATCAGTTTTGCAAGACCCTGAGATTGTTGGAGTCGGTGAACCAATGACAGAGGAAAGCCAGTCAGAGGAATCACCAGTCCAGACATATACTGTCACACCAAATGGCAAGGGAGGAAAAGAGGTTGAAGAAGGTGCAGGAGGGGCAGGGCAGGGATTAATTGAGGACAAGGGGAAAATAGTGGAAGTAGAGGTGACAAATGGGGGTGGAGAAGTTAACGTAGAAATACCACAGGAGGAAGAATCTGTGGAAAGGCAAGAATGGGATATAGAATCAGAGCATAGTGACGAGGAATGGCAGGCAGTAACACCACAGATGGGTACAGATGGTGGTGTGGTTGATATGGATGAAGTAGAACAGGAAGAGGAAGATCAGGGAGCCGCAAAGACTGAAGAAAGCATGATTGATGTTGAAACAAGGAGAGAGGAGGTAGAGGCTGGATCTGAGGCACAACTTCAGAAGGTTTCAAGAGAGGAGGAATTTCTTCCAACCGACAAAACAGTACCAGAGAAAACTCAACAGGAACCAGGTAATTAAACAAGTGCATTTACCACCCAAGACAAAATTCAAACCAGAAAAGTGATACATTTCAACCCCAAACCATTAAATTACAAATTTCCCGGTAAGTTAGAGGCGTGACATTCTAGACCAGTTGTAGACCACAGCGGAGATGATTTTGTTAGTTATGGTTTCCCAATTGTGATAAGATTGTGATGCGGGGAGTTTTCCCCCCCAAACCTAATGCAATTAGACTTTCACTGTCTGATCTTTGCACTTACAATATACAGCAAAGGAAACCAAACCACCTAAGGGCATCCCTTCAGTTTATAACAGCGAAAAGACTCGTAACATGTATCTCTGGAGATGACTGGCTCCTGGGTGCACTCTGAGTCATCTATCCACCATTAATTACACAGTCACGCTGAAATACACTGAAATACACCGCTTAATCAGGCTGTGCACACTGGGGATTCAGATGGCATCGCTTTATTTTAGTTTTAGATTGAAGAGAGTGCAGTAGAATCTTCCTACAAAGATTTGAATATAATGCAATTGTCACAGGTGGCAGCTGTAATGAAGCTCACGACAAAGGAAATACTCAAACAGATCCTTTAATCTAAGAATCAACACAATGAACAGAAGAATAACTAGGAGGAAACGCAATTGCATACACCTAGATTATAAGCATTAAACAATACAAGGAACTAACTGAAATGGAGGGCTTGCATATACAGGGCAAAGACGCTAACGAGTCAATTAAAAAGGCAACAGGTGAATGGGATGAATCAATGAAACGCACAGGAAAACCAGGTCAAAGGAAAAAAGCAACTAAACACAATAATAAAAACCAAGACCAAACAGAACACAAATCTGACAGTAATACAGTAGAATAGTGTATTGAAAGCAGAACAGCATTGTTTTCTTAAACTTAAAAAGTGCACATTTGGGAGTATGGAGAGTAATAAAGCCCACACAAACACCTGCAAACACTAATATTATCTCCATCTACAAAAGTTGGCTGAAACAAACTAAAAATGCTAAGAGATAAAACTTCCCTTCGGTGTCATTTTATAGTAAGTAGTCTTATATATTCCTAGAATACATTTCAATATATGCTAAACAAAATGCAATGTAAGGAGGATGTACTGACATTATTTAAAACATAAAAGTATTTATGCATACACAGCTTTATTTTGGAATATATATTATATTATATTTATTATATTATATTATATTATATTATATTATATTATATTATATTATATTATATTATATTATATTATATTATATTATATTATATTATATTATATTATATTATATTATATTATATTATACTCCAACCTCAAATTAGGTAAATACATGTGATGGCATTACACTTCAAATTAATCTCACTGATTAAATACAACAAAATCAATCTGTTAATTCCATATTATATGAACCTAAAATAATTCAGAAACATCTCTAATGTTCTCTAAACCAAAAATTATTCAGACAACAGATATAATTTTTCACTATTGGGTGCAGGACACTATAGTTCATTTATGTGGAACTGGCAAAATTGAAATAGATTTGGGACCAAAATTATTCAGACACTTTGACCTCAATATGTTGTGTTTAAGTGGTTTTTTTTTTTTTTTTGTCTTTAACACCGCAGACTGAACAAAAGCAAGCTTTGTAATTGGTTGGGTATTATCTAATGGTGCTTTCCAGGCAGGTTTTTCAGCCCCTTAGTTACGACTTCAAACCATGACTCCTGACTTTGTAGCGTTCCAGGTAAAGTCATGCCAAACTGCCTGAGCGCAAGGAACTGCGGTAGCTAGATGTAAACAAAGCATGGTGGACCACAAGGGCTTATGCTGATTTACAATCATTTCTATCGCCAAAGGTGCTTACTCCTTGCTTATTTGGGGGGAAAAGAGGAGAAAAAAACGGTGCAGAAGGCAAGAGAAGCTTTAATACCTTTTATTTTACATTATTTGTATATTTTAGAATTATATTTGGTATTAATTCATTCTTACACTCAATGGACTGAAAACTAACGCTAGAAAATCTGTTGATAATGCATAACATTTGCAGATACATAACGTAAGAGCAATATCTTATTTTAATAAACGTTTTGGTTTTTAATGTTTGACTTCCATAAACACCGCATCCATATAGGGGCTCCCATTGTTGTTTCGCGGGCTATGTGACATCAGAACTCATAACTGGGAGTGCATTGATCTAGTGTGAGTTCACAGGTGGGAAGTCACAGGTTTGACGGCCATTCCAGTGCTCTTTCACGAGTAGAAGTTTGGATAAACACGCGGCAAGTGTGTACTTAAATATAAAAGCTGACAGCTGATTGGTTGATTGTAATCCACTTTCTATCAAAGTTACCTGACATTATCAAGATGAATTTGTTCTGACAGGTTTATCTGAGTTTTGTCATATTGTATTACCGTTTTCTAGCTATAGCGAATAAAGTGTTTTAATGTGAGAAACTGTTGAAGGTGTCTGAATGCATTTGGGTTTGACTATAATAGATGCTGACAATATGTTAACATATTCAGTCAATACAAATATACACAAGCGTAAGTGTGTTAGAACAACACTATATGAACAAATATCTTTGTGAGATCCTGTTGGATTTTAACGTCAGTCTAAACATCATACCAACCAGTGAGAGAGTGGTCTGTTTTGGTGTATGTCCAAAGCTCCCTAGTTGAAACCTAATTTATGATGAACCACTGTCCTATATGTTTTTGCTCTTGCTGCTCCTGTGACCTACATACAGAAACACATTCATCCTGCTGAAACTAAGAAACCCCTAAACCTTAATTCCCATTCAGCATGGACTTTACCCTCCAATCCTCCTAAGAGCACTACATGCTCCACTGAGTCAAATTGCCTCTGTCACAGTTGGTGGTATTCAGATAAATCAGATTTTCTTCATTTCTGTGCATGGGGTAAATATGTGTATAAAATGTGTATCTGTAATGATTGATTTAATAATTTGAGGAAGTTTTATGAGTAAGAATCTCAGCCTTGTATTCACTAAAAACTTAGTTGCCTACCAATATCTTTACATTTGAAACCAAACGTCTGGGAGATAAAATCCAATATTGACTTCCCCTCATGTACAATATATAGCTAATTGAAGTAATTTTATCTTCTGACAAACACACATTTCCTCCTTCTTTCAAAGGTTTATTGGTCCCTTAATATGCTAAACTACAGTGTTGCTGAAAGTTACTTTAAATGTAATCCATTACAAGTTTGTGTTACCCCCTAAAAAGTAACTTAATTGTGTTATGTAACTTGTTATGTAAAGTAATGCATTACATATTACTTTTGTGTTACTTTTTGTCACCTGGGATGGGCTTGCTTGTTTGTTTGTTTTTTAAAAACATTAAAAAAAACTAAAGTTTTATATTCGGCAAATGTAAAGCGAAATAAATGAGCCTCAGGCTGAAGGAAATGCAAATTCTTGCCTGTACAGCAGAGAGCACAGCTCAGACAAATCTTTTGGCTTTCCCATTCTTACTCTCCTGATTTCTCTTAACATGGGGACCGGAGAGATGGCAGTCAATGGGTAAAAAACTTGCATTATTTTATTTATTTTTAGATATTTTGTTAGGGGAATGTTTATTACAAAAAAAACAACCTTTGGTTACACTTATGTGTCATTGTTACAGTGTAATTATATATTTAAGTACTGAGTAATACTAATTAAACTACATGTACTTACTATAGGGTTAGGGTAGGATTAGGGTTTGGTTGAGAGTTAGTTGCATGTAATAATGCATAATTTACTGTTATTACTATGGTAAGTTCATGTAACATTTAACAAGAACACTGTAAAATGAAGTGTTACCATCGTTTATACGATAACGGCGTCTTGGGGAACTGAAAACTCAAGCTTTTGAAAACGATACCTTT